>NW_007728431.1:60736-63558 GCF_000696425.1 Galeopterus variegatus | reverse complement strand
CGGGGCGGGGGCCCGGGGCGGGGATGGCAGGCCTCGGCGGTCGCGCCTCGCCTCGCTCAGCCAGTGAGCGGGAGCCGGTCTGTACGTGGGATCCGAACCCTCCGACGGGAGGGCTGCCGCGCTTCCCAAGCAGCGCACTATCCAGTGCGCCACCGGGCGGCCCCGACATATGTGAGTTTTTAAATGGATTAAATACTGAAAGTATTTGAGGACTAGTTGTTTAAAAAATACTTAGTTTAATATTTAACAGGAGAGTACATGTACAATGTTACCAAATATTTAACTAATGATAATGAAGCCATTAATCAATCCGCTTCTTGCTTCATGTCTTTTTATCATATCCAAATGTAAGTTTACTTTGAGACTAAAACAGCTTAATCTCTGGAGCCCTGTACTTATATAGGCCTATTCCAAGGCCCTGGGAGGACCTAGAGATGTGTTCACATAGTCATAGGTTTAGTAAAATTTGAGAAGTAAGATACTTTTACATTTTTTTCTCAGTTTCCCCCAAATGGTATAATCTACAGAAGCAAAAAGAAATTAAATTCACTTAGGGAAATGCCAGTACTCTTTGACTGCAATCTAAATGAAAGTCTCAAGTTTAGACTCAGTTTAATTTCACAAGGCCTAAGTTTGGATGGTTTTGTTCCTGGAATAGTGGGGTTATATCGTCTATGTGCTTAGCCACTAAATTCTATGATTTTTAAACTAATGTGATCCACAGAATTGGAATAATTCCAGCATGCTTGCAAGAACGTATTTAGTTTCTTTATGGTCACTAAGAATACAGGCCATCTATTTCTGATGCACAAATAAGTGTCATTAGAAAAGCATAATGGCTAGGTTTTAATGTCATGCTAACGTTAGTTACTAGTACAAGTTAAGGAAGAAAAAAGATTTAATTGATAAGAACTGACCTAGAATAATTCTGCTGAAAGGACATGGTCTTTAACATTTGCATAATTTACTCCTAAACACACCATTGCATTGTTCTCTCAGAGGCAAATCATCGGAGCATTCAGAAATAAAGTATTTGAATTTATCCCACAAAATATTTCCTGTTCTGTCTTAAACCTGTAAGTCACAAGAGAGATGACTATTTACATTCATTAATAAAACTGTGACTTTTCTTGGAATATGCATAATTTTTTTCTTTGCCCAATAATCTGTAAACATTGAAACATAAATGAAAACCTTTTTGCAGTATAAAAGTAAATGTTAGAGTTTAAAAATAGTTGGCAATTAATCTACAAAATAAGAACTTAAGAATATATTTTTCTATGTTTCTTTGTATACCTAATTATTGTCAAGAAGTTGTAAGAAAAATATGCATAAATACAGAATGAATTTTACTCAATAGATTAAAAAAGGTACTGTGTTAAACTCGAATGTTTTGAATAATCACATATGCAGAATGATCTTGACAAACAGACAGGTGAGTAGGTAAGTAGGTAGATAGACTGATTTTAACTTAAGTACTAAACCACATACATCTTTACACTTTATCATAAAATGCTCAGTTTTATGATTTATAAAAAGGTAAAAGTCCCAAGTTAAATGCTTATTATTAAATGCTGGATTAGTATATGTCCAGTTCAGGATGTACAGAAAATCATTCCTTAAATAGAAAAAAAAATATCTAGAAGAGTCATGATAAAGACAGATGATGGACTGAAGACTATCTTCCATATCAAACTATATAATAAAGCTGACAGCCTTTAAAAATGGCAACAAGATTCAAAAATGAAAAAAAAATTGTTAAAATAACGTTATCCTAAAGATATCTGACAAATAAAGATGTGTGTGTTTTCCAGAAATAGATGCCCAAGAACCAGTTAACTGTGAATTACAGACTTATCTTAAAATAGAGAGGCACAGAGATGTGCATATGGTACCGCAGCAATGTTAGATAATTACCACAGTAAAGAAATGTGTTAAATTTGTAAGATCTGGAAATGTCATTCACATGAGTGGACAGTGATTTACACATTTTTAAACTATCTGTATTATGTATGTAAAATCTGGGTAATCATTTGTGACTCAGTTCATATTTGACTGGGTATGTCTATTTTTTTTTATTTCTCTCTCCTTTTTAAAAAATAAATATAATCATTTTATTACATTTATGTTACAGATTATCATGACTGAATTAGTACTCTGTAATAATTATATCTGTGATATTCTATTTGATTTCATTTATAACAAAGTTTTAAAGTTCAGATTTAATTTAAACAATTCCAATCTTCCTTTGCAAAGTAAGTAGAATATGGGAAAATACAGTTATCTCCTAAAGAAGATAGAATATTCTTTAGAAAACTAAAATTGAACTAAAAATCATTCCTTCAATTCTTTTAAGGTTAATTTTTTAAAAATATTATTTTATTGTGGTAAGAATATTTAACATGATACATCCTAAAGAAGATAGAATATTCTTTAGAAAACTAAAATTGAACTAAAAATCATTCCTTCAATTTTTTTAAGGTTAATTTTTTAAAAATATTATTTTATTGTGGTAAGAATATTTAACATGATACATAGGGTGAGGAATTTCTCAAACAGCAGGTTAAGGCCAGAGCAACTTTGACTCCAGAAACAGAGACAATTCATAAAAAGTAGTAGATTGGCAAAGACCCCGTCCATTTGTGTTCCTTGAATCAGATTATATTAGACGACAATGCAACCAGAGCTTAAGTGTCCCACCCTTTCTATGTGGTTATACCCTGGTAAGGGACCAAAGAAAGGAGTATCTTTAAAAATATATAGGAAGCACAATTGGCAAGACCAAATACAACAGTGACTAAGCCCCATCTCTCACTAATTCT
>NW_007728431.1:58973-60274 GCF_000696425.1 Galeopterus variegatus | reverse complement strand
ACCAAGGAAAGAGATAGATAAACATGGGAAAATTAATGTGTAGACCTGCCAAGAGTTTCCTTGGGCATTTTAATGTTGACATTTCCAAGGAATTATGCCTAGGCTGATGCATTTACTTCGTTTCTCTTCAAGAACATGTGTTGTTCACATGAAATAGTTACTGTTTAATTTGAAATGCCAAATGACAAATGTTCATTGATGCACATGTGTACTTTCTTAAGAAAGTTTTAATTGTACAATATAGCATGGCATATGTTAAATTAAATTAAATTGATTTTTAAGTTGACAAATAAAAGTTGTATATATTCATTGTGTAAAACATCATTTTGAAATATGTATACATTGTAGCATGGCTAAATCAAGCTAATTAACATATGCATCACCTCACATACTTACCGTCTTTTTCTGGTGAGAGCACTTAAAATCTACTCAGCAATTTTCAAGAACACAATAAATACATTGATATGAACTATAGTCACCATGTTGTACAACAGATCTTTTGAACTTACTCTTGCAATCTAACTGAAATTTTGTATCCTTTGACCAACATCTCTCCAACTGCCTCAATCTGTATCCTCTGGTAACCGCTATCCTACTATTTCTATGAATTAGATTTTTTTTTTTTTTTTTTAGATTCTATGTGTGAGATAATGTGGTATGATTAAATCACCTCTATAATTCAGAGTTTTCACTGTTAATAGCTTGTAGACTACTTCACAGGATCTCTGAAGAATCAAATGAGACGTACAGGAAAGAATTTTGCAATTGTTAAAGGAATAAGCTCCATTTCCTCTTCCCACACCAAGATCACCTCTGCTCACATACTTTTAAGTTATATAACTCCATCTACCCATTGCCTACTCAGACTTAGAAATAATTGCTCACATGATTGATTAGAGCCTGAGAATGGATTGAGCCTGCTTGATGGTATTATCTGCTTCACTTATTTATTTTTTATTGTAATATAGCTGATTATACATATCTGTGGGATACAGAGTTGAATATCATTGCCTGTGTGCAATATGTGATGCTCAAATAGGGATATACAAAATTATGGTAGTCAACATTACACAATGAAATTGGTTTTGTGGTTCTTTAACAATTCCTTCCTTACTCCCCTCTACCCTCCCCATTTCCTACCTAGAGTAACCTCAGTTCTGTGCTCTTCTTTTAAAGTTCAACATATTATTGTGATTATTTTATTTTTCTTTCTTTCTTTTTTTAATTTCTTTTTTTTAGTTCCCACTTACGAGTGAGATGCAGCATTTCTCTTTCTGTGCCTAGCTTACTTCACTTAACAT
>NW_007728431.1:56467-58230 GCF_000696425.1 Galeopterus variegatus | reverse complement strand
TTTTTAATTTGATATACTCCCATTTGTTTATTTTTCCTTTTGTTGTCTGTGCTTTGGGGATCATATTCATAAAGACTTTGCCCTGTCCTACATCGTGAAGGGTTTCCCTTCTGTTTTCTTTTAGGATTATTATAGTTTCAGATCTAATATTTATGTCTTTAATCCAATATGCATTGATTTTGGTATATGGTGAGAGATACAGGTCTAGTCTCATTATTCTACACATGCCTGTACAGTTTTCCCAGCACCATTTATTGAAGAGGCAACTTCTTCCTCTCCAGTGTATTCTCTTGGTGGATTTGTCAAAGATTATTTGGCTGTACATCTGTGAGCTGATTTTTGGGTTTTGTATTCTGTCCCATTGGTCCATGTGTCTGTACCATGCTGTTTTGGTTAATATAGCTCTGTAGAATGGTTTGAAGTCAGGTACTGTTGTTACACCTCCAGCATTATTATTATTATTATAATTATTATTATTATTTTCTCAATATTGCTTTGGCTATTTGGGATCTTTTGTTGTTCCATATAAATGTTAGGATTGTCTTTTCTATTCTCTTAAGAATGTCGTTGGTATTTTGATGGTGATTGCATTGACTCTGTAGATCATTTTGGGTTATATGGACATTTTCAAACATCAACTCTTCCATTCCAAGAGCATGGAATGTCTTTCTATCTTTTTGTGTCCTCTTTTATTTCTTTCAATAGTGATTTTTAGTTCTCATTGTANTCCCACTTACGAGTGAGATGCAGCATTTCTCTTTCTGTGCCTAGCTTACTTCACTTAACATGATTTTCTCTAAGTTCATCTATGTTGTTGCAAATGGCAATATTTCATTCTTTTTCATGGCAGAGTAGTATTCCATGGTGTAATTATGACACATTTCCCTTTTCTAGTCATCCAATAATGGACATTTAGGTTGGTTCCAACTCTTAGCTACTGTAAATAGACCTGCAATAAATACGGGAGTGCAGGTATCTCTTCAACATGATGGTTTACATTCCTTTCGGTTTATGCCCAGCAGTGAGACTTCTGGATCATATGACAGTTCTATCTGCAGTTGTTTGAGGAACCTCCATACCAATTTCTATAATGGCTGCACCAATTTACAGTCCCACCAACAGTGTAGGATTCCCCTTTCTCCACGTCCTTGCCAACTCTGTACTTTTGATAATAGCCAGTATAGCTGGGGTGAGATGATCTCAGTGTGTTTTGATTTGTATTTCCCTGATGCTGAGTGATGTTGAGCATTTTTTCATGTGTTTGTTGGCCATTTGTGTATCTTCCTTTGAGAAATGTCTATTCAGCTCCTTTGCCACTTTTTAAGTTGGGTTGTTTTTTTACTGCTAAGGTGTTTTAGTTCCTTGTATATTCTGGGTGTTAGTCTGTTGTTGGATGCATAGTTGGCATATATTTTCTCTCACTCCATAGGCTGTCTTTGCACTCTGTTAAACATTTCTTTTGCTGTGTAGAAGCTTTTTAATTTGATATACTCCCATTTGTTTATTTTTCCTTTTGTTGTCTGTGCTTTGGGGATCATATTCATAAAGACTTTGCCCTGTCCTACATCGTGAAGGGTTTCCCTTCTGTTTTCTTTTAGGATTATTATAGTTTCAGATCTAATATTTATGTCTTTAATCCAATATGCGTTGATTTTGGTATATGGTGAGAGATACAGGTCTAGTCTCATTATTCTACACATGGCTGTACAGTTTTCCCAGCACCATTTATTGAAGAGGCAACTTCTTCCTCTCCAGTGTATTCT
>NW_007728431.1:55683-56233 GCF_000696425.1 Galeopterus variegatus | reverse complement strand
CTAGTACTTCCAATACTATGTTAAATAGGAGTGGTGAGAGTGGGCATCCTTGTCTTTTTCCCATTCTTAAGGGAAAGGCTCTGTTTCTCCCCATTCAGGATGATACTGGTGGTGGGTTTGTCATATATGGCTTTCACTGTGTTGAGATACTTTCCTTCTATACCTAATTTGCTAATATCATGAAGGGATGCTGTATTTTGTCAAATGCTTTTTCTCCATCTATTGAGATTATCATATGGTTTTTGTCCTTGGTTTTGTTGAGGTGCTACATCATGTTTATTGATTTGCATATGTTGAACCACCCTTCTATCTCTGCGATGAATCCTGCTGGATTGCGGTGCATAGTTGTTTTTGATGTGTTACTGTATTCTATTTCCTAATATGTTATAGAGGATTTTTGTGTCTATGTGCATCAAAGATGTTGAACTATTATTTCATTTTTATAAAAAAATCTCTGTCTGGCTTTGGTATCAGGGTGATGCTGGATACATAGAATGAGTTTGGGAGAATGGCCTCTGTTTCAATTTTTTGGAATAGTTTGAAGAGAACT
>NW_007728431.1:52823-54421 GCF_000696425.1 Galeopterus variegatus | reverse complement strand
AAAAACAAACTTTTGCTTCACTGATTTTTTGTATCATTTTGGGGGTTTCTATTTCATTTAGTTCTGCTCTGATTTTAATTATTTCTTTCATACTAATTTTGGAATTGGATTGTTCTTGTTTTTCTAGTTCTTTGAGGTGCAGCATTTCATTGTTTACTTGAAATATTTCTATTCCTTGTATTTAAGTGTTTATTGCAATAAAGTTCCCTGTTAGTATTGCTTTTCTGGCTTGTCTCAGGTTTTGGTATGATGTATCTTTATTTCCATTAGTTTCCAGAAATTTTTTGACTTCTTGTTCAGTTTCTTGTTGGGCCCATATATTGTTCTAGAGTACATTGTTTAATTTCCTTGTGTTTGTAGTTTCCAGAGTTTCACTTGTCATTGATTTCTTGTTTTAATCCATTATGGCCTGAGAAGATATTTAACATAATTTTAATTTTTTTAAATTCATTGAGGCTTGATTTGTGACCTAAATGTGTTCTTTCCTGGAGAATGTTCCAGTGCTGATGAGAAGGATGTATATTTTGTGATTGTTGGATGAAATGAAATGTTCTGTAGATATCTTCCAAGTCTAAAATATGGTTTAAATCCTGTGTTTCTCTGTCGATTAGCTGGCTAGATGATCTGTCCAATGTTGAGAGAGGGGTGGTCTGGTTCCCAATTATTATTGAATTTGGGTCTATCTCTTTCCTTAGGTCTAATAGTGTTTACTTTATTTATCTGGGTGCTCCATCATTGGGTGCATATATATTTATGATTGTTATGTCTTCTTGCTGGATAGATCCCTGTATCATTGTATATAGCGGCTTTCTTTGTCTCTTTATATAGTTTTTGGTTTAAACTCTATTTTATCTGATGTAAGAATAGCTACTCCTGCTTGTTTTTATTTCCATTTGCATTGTATATCTTTTTCTATTCCTTTACTCTTAGTCTGAGTGTATCTTTATGGGTGAGGTGAGTCTCTTCTAGATAGCATATACTTAGGTCTAGCTTTTTAATCCTACTAGCCAGTCTGTGTCTTTGGAGTGAGGAATTTAGTCCATTTACATTAAGGGTTGTTACTGANTAGCCAGTCTGTGTCTTTGGAGTGAGGAATTTAGTCCATTTACATTAAGGGTTGTTACTGAAAGGCACTTTCTTACTTCTGGCATTTTACTGATTTTCATTTGGGTATTTTAAATGTCTTTTGTTTCTTTTCCTTTTATTGTTTGTCTTCAATGTTTGTTGGTTTTGGAGGTGATAAGATACTGTTTCTTTGTCCTTCTCATTTGCATTTTTGTTCTATCAGTGGGTTTTGTTCTTTCTTATATATTCATGGTAGTGATTATCACTTATTGGATTTCAGATGCAGGACTCCCTTGAGGATTTCTCATAGGGCTGGACATGAGGTGGTGAACTCTGATTGTTTTTGTTTTTCTGGGAGATACACTATTTATCATTTATTTCTGAAGGATAGTCTTGCTGGGTATAGTATTCTTAGATGACAATTTTTTTCTTTTAGTATTTTGGATATACCATCTCATTCTCTTCTGGCCTGTGGAGTTTTTGTTGAGAAGTCACCTGTTAGTCTTATGGGGACTCCTTTATAGGTGACTTGA
>NW_007728431.1:50060-51839 GCF_000696425.1 Galeopterus variegatus | reverse complement strand
TGGAGTTTTTGTTGAGAAGTCACCTGTTAGTCTTATGGGGACTCCTTTATAGGTGACTTGATGCTTTTCTCTTTTAGCATTCTGTTTTTGAGTTTTGCCTGTTCAACTATAATGTGCCTCACAGAGTACCTTTTTGGATAGAATCCATTTGAAGATCTTTAAGACTCCTGAGTCTGAAAGTCTATGACTCTCCATATACCTGGGAATTTTTCTGCTATTATTTCATTGAGTATGTTCTCAATGTCTTTTCCTTTCTCCTCTCCTTCAGGAATACCCATGATTCAGATGTTTGTGCACTTAAGGTTGCCTGCTATTTCTCTTAGATTGTTTTCATTTTTTAAAATTCTTTTTCCTTTTTTTATCTGCCTGAGTTATTTTGAAGAGACTTTCTTTGAGATCAGAAATTCTTTCTTCTGCTTGCTTTAGCCTGTTGCTTAATCTGTCAGCTGTGTTTTTTATTTCATTGAATGACTCCTTCAGTTCCATAAGTTCTGCTACATTCTTTTTTAAAGGACTAGTCTCTTTATAAATTTCCTCCTTTATATCCTGGAGAGTTTTGTTCAGTTCATTGAGTTGTCTGTTTCTTCTTGTATCTCATTGAGTTTCCTTAAGACTTTTACTCTGAATTCCTTTTCAGTTATTTCAAGGGTTTCCTGCTGTATGGGGTCTGGTGCTTGAGAGTTATTGTATTCCTTTGGTGGACTCATATTTTCTGGTTATTTCATATTTCTAGTATCTCTACACTGATGTCTGGACATCTGGTAGAGCAGTTGCTTTTTCTATTAATTTCCTTCCCTGGACTCTGCTGGTGACCCTTCTAGTGTCAATGCAGTTGAGTGGTCAGTGGTCTGCCTGCACAGCAGTAGTGGCTGCTGTAGCTGCTGCTATTGTAGCAGACTGCCCTTGTGGTGGCAGTGATTGTGGAAGGGACTTTGAGGGTGTGCCCACATGGCACCAGTGGCTCAAATGGAGGCAGTCTCCTTGCATAATGATGATGGCTGCTTGGCAGCACAGCTGGTGGTGGCTACTGCAGGAGTGGCAATTGCAGCAGCCTCTTGCTTGACCATGTGTCTGCAGTGGCAGTGGGGTTACCTCACAGCAATGTGTTACCTCACTGCATTGGCAGCTGCAGCTGTCTCCCTTGCATCTGCAGTGTCCTTCGTGGTGCCCTCGGCAGTAGCAGAGTACCTCACAGGGGTGGCAGGTGCTTCAGTGGCTGCAACTGCCTTCCTCACATCTGCAGTGTCCTTGGTGGTGTCCTTGGCAGCAGCGGGGCTATCTTATGGTGTCTACAGTGTCCTTGGTGGCTGAAACACTCTCCATCACATCTGCAGTGTCTTTGGCAGCAGCGTGGTTAACTCATGGTTGATGCAATGGTGGCAGTGGTTGCAGCCACCTCCCTCATGTCTGCAGAGTCCCCAGCTGCAATGATGGTCAATGCACAGGACTGCTGTTTTGCATAGAGCTACTCTGTGATGGGCACTGGTTATGGGACTGGACAATGGCCCATTTCAATCTTCTTCTGTGGGAAGAACTCACCCTTGGCACCCCTAGTCCACCATCTTCCCAGAGGTCCTGCAGTGTTATGTGCTTTAAATGATGTGCATCAGGCACCTTGCACCCTCCCACTTATGGTGTTTTATTTCTATGCTCTTCTCTTACTGGATTTTGTTCCTCCATTTAGCAAGCCAGAAGGTGGTAAGATACCAAGTTCTACATATGTGGTGAGGATCAGGAAATAGGATGATACACTCTAGCATTAATTTATTAGAAAAAAGA
>NW_007728431.1:47480-48808 GCF_000696425.1 Galeopterus variegatus | reverse complement strand
CTCTTCAGATTGTAGGACAGGACTAACAAGCCCTTTCTAGTATTTTAAGCTGTGTATGTCACCCATTTCTCAAAATAAACTGAGTCACAAATATTGTTTCATTCAAGCCCCTGAAATTAAATTTACTTCTGCTGCTGTATTCTTGATTTCATTGAGTATGACATCACTATTCATTCAATCAAGCAAAAAAACTAGTCATCATCCTAGATTACTTCTTGTGTTTCACATTTGACATCAAATTAATTACAAAGTACTGTCAAGTCTAGTTCCTAAAGATACTTTGACGCCTGTTCTTTTTTTTTTTTTGCTTGCTGCCGTTCCCTTACTTGAAGTTAATATACCACCTTTTACTGGGCAGAAATAGATGACCAAAATGATCTTTCAAAAGGCATATTATTGATCACAGCTTTCCTCCTTAAAACCCATGACTATCAACTTCAGAATAAAGACTACTTATAAATGAGACATGGCCCATTCCTTATGTTACCTGTCTTTAGCTTCACAGTTTTCCACTTTACCTTTTACATTCTTTCATGATCTATTATCTTTGTGAATGTTGTTCATGTAATACATCTTAAAAATATTGAGTAAGTACTATGTTTTAGATATACTTCTAGGGTCTGAGGATACAGCATGAACAAAAGAGAATTAAACTTCCTAGTCTCTCAGTTCTTTCATTCTAATTCTTCCTGACTGGAACACTTTTCTTGCAGACAGAAATACCAGAAATATCAGAATTTATACAGGAAATACCTATTTAAATTCTAAAGTTCACCTTAAATTTTACCTCTGTCTACACTTGCTTTATCTCCCAGGAGTAAATATCTGCTTCCTTATTTGTGCATGTTTCATAATTGGTTCAATTCTATATAATGGCATTATTACTTTGATTCTGACACTTCTGTATCCCTTACTAGAATATGAAATATTTTGCATCACTTATTGTGTGTTTGTTGATTAACCCACAGAATTTCTACTTTGGTGCCTATGTATAGAGTTTCTTCCATTAACATATTTGTTGATTTATATCTTAACTTGAAATTTAACTAGTTTTGTATCAATTTATAGTACAATTATCCATCATCCCCATTGTCATTATCATCATTCCAGTAGATACTGTGACTGATTCTCCAAATTCATTCCAGATGAATAGTTTAGGAGGACTCTAAGATAGTGATAACAATCTCATCCTTCTTGGTGGTACTGTATGGGAATGGTTAGACCTAAACTAATTTGAGCCAATGAAATAGGAGAAAAGACTTGTTTAGGGTTTCTACAATAAAGACAACAGATTTTATCTTTCCCTTCAGATATGAAAAAGAAAGATC
>NW_007728431.1:44431-46136 GCF_000696425.1 Galeopterus variegatus | reverse complement strand
TTCCTTTTTGTCTTTTTTCGTGTCCGGCAACGGACCGCAACCCTCCGTGTCGCGCCCGTACTGGACCAGGACCGGCAACGGGATCGCAATGCTCGGTGCTGCGCCCGCCCCTCGCTCAGCCAGTGAGCGGGAACCGGTCTGTATGTGGGATCCGAACCCTCGGCGGGAGCGCCGCCGCACTCCCAAGCAGTGCACTGTAGCAGTGTGCCACCGGACCAGCCCCAAAATCCCTCATTTTCAAAATTTAAAATTGGTATATACTTGGAAAATTTCTGTATCAACTCTACACATTTAAATGCAATATCTGAATGTAGTACCTTCTAAATATATTTAATGTGTTCAATAAAACTTGTTAAAGTCTTAGTTTACTTAAGAGGGAAAATCACTCTAAGCATTATAATAATACAAATGAAAAAATCAGTCAATTCAATCATTCACCAAACATTAACTGAACATCTTTTAGGCTGTGGGCATGGATTATGATGAGCAAGATGGTCATGATGCCTGTATCAATTTAAGGAGTTTATATTTTGAAGAGTTTATATAAATATTTAAAAATGAAAAGCATGTCATGCAAGATTGATGTTGCCTCCTTTTCTCTCAACATATTTCTCTAGCTCAGAAATAGTAAATTACCTGAATAAATTTTTTAAAATAATTCATTTAAATGACAAATGATATATTTTGTCAATACAACTTTCACTGGTACTTTAATTCCAAAAATGCCAATGCAGAAAAACTATATTTTGGTTTTACAGGTAAATAATTTACAAAGTTTGCCTTTTGCTCAGATTCCTCAGTAAGTGTTCTAAGTCCTTTTTTAAAAGTGCCAGAATTCCAATTTCTCTTTTTACCATAATGCTGCTAATTAGTAGTGAAATAGCACAGTGAGTCCCTTGAATAACTAGTATCCATATGTATTGTTTCTCTGGTACATCAAACATAGTTCCTTCTGCAGCATAGCATTATACAGATTAAGTTCTAAAAGAGTGGCTTCTTCTTTGTCAGAATAATTTCTGTGCATTGAATCATCTAATTGTTTAACAATGTAAAGACAGGTGATTTCTAGTAGGTTGAAAGTACTTTCTTAAACATCGAATAAATGTAGCTCAAGTGAAANGGGTTTCTACAATAAAGACAACAGATTTTATCTTTCCCTTCAGATATGAAAAAGAAAGATCATTTCCTGGTTGCTCCTGATAGCCATTTTATAATCATGAAGGGAAGCAATCTAAGGCTAAAGTTTGTGATGAAGATTAGAGGAAAGGCATAAATACTTGGTTTCTGATGACATCACTGAATTAGTGAATCAACCAACCTTAGGGTCTACTCTGCCTCTCAAGTCATATGAGATAATGTTCTCATAATCTTATATGAGATAATAAATGCACATATTCTTAAACTAAGAGGAATTTTATTCCTGTTTCTTTGACAAAAAAACAGTCTAGTACCAACTTTCAACAATTGAGTTCTTATTGCATTAAAGTACTCCATTAAGTGATTTAAATTTATTATTTCATTTTATTCTCACTAAGACTCTATAAGATAGGTAGCTATAGTCCCATTCTACAGATTCAGAAATTAGAGTTTGGAAAAGATAAATAACCGACCCATGAGCACATAAATTATAGACCCTGGATTTGAATCTAACTCTTCCTTATTACAAATCTTACGTGCTTAAGATTATGGTAGGTCCAGTATAAAA
>NW_007728431.1:41096-42656 GCF_000696425.1 Galeopterus variegatus | reverse complement strand
GTGATTTCTAGTAGGTTGAAAGTACTTTCTTAAACATCGAATAAATGTAGCTCAAGTGAAAAAACATAACTAAAATAGAAAAATTATGAGGGAAATTAACTGAAATTAACTGTATATGGATTTATATAGAGAGAGGAAATATGTTGAAGAAAAGGGAACCTCCAAAATATGTTTTTATCTGTTGATAAAGATATTAATAAAAATGTAGCCCAAAGTCATCATTCATTCCCCTTTCTTACTTTTACTGTGGTCTAAACGATTTCTGAAGAAGTTCGTATTAGTAAATAATATTGTTATTTCTCTATATAATTTTTATATTGTGTTGTGGGTTTATCTTTTAGATCATGACATTCTCTGTAGATGTTTGATTATTTTAAACCTTGCCATACACTTTCACTAACTTTCTTCAGGATATTCTTCCTTACCCCTTTTCATTGTGGAACATTCTTGATTTCCCCACTTCCATAGTAATTTCTTACTCCCCTCTTAGGTTGGTATTTGGAGACATTGCAGAGACTGGCCGGCAGCAACGTGAAGATCGAATAGGCACCTCTTTCCTTTGTGTCCTAAAATTAGCTGCAAACCAACTAATCGATAGCATAAAGTTACTGCTTTTAACTACTGGCTGGCCTCAGAGGCCCCCGGGGGGTTTTCCTGAGGTTCAAGTCAATGTTTTCCTGCTTCTTGAAAAAACTCTAAACTGAGTGAAAAGGATGGTGGTAACTGAAAGTGGTGACTGCATTAGCATGCTATCCCCTAAAACAACTTGCCCTTCAATTCCTCTGAAAGAAGGACCAGAACTCTTCACCGTATCTCTGGATTTGCTTCCTGTATTTTTAATAAGCATCCATAAGAAACCCTAGGGAGCCCATTGTTCTAGAGATTAACCCAGAACCAACAGCAAAGATGGGGAAGGCTCTGGTGATTGTCCCGCATGGCTGTGAAAAGTTTGTTCCTCTTTGCACCATATTTGCAAACACACTGGCTAAGTTTTCTCGAAGTGCTCCAAGATACATTATACTATACCTATTGCATTAAAATCTTTGGGGATGGGAAACAGAAATATACTCTTTAAAAAGTTCAGTATCCTCAAGAGATTCTTTTGCACCTAAAGGTTAAATTTCCTGGAGGTTAAGCTTTGCTCATAGTCTTTCACCTGTGACCAGTCATTAGCATTTTCTTGCTCTGAGGCCAGACTACAGTGTGGGGCAATACTATTGCCAGCTATAGACACAGTAAGATAAACAATAACAAGCAACAGCAAGCAAATGCTTGAAATGCCAGAGAAGGGTAGAATAAATGCCAAAACACAGTCTATATTTCAGAAACAGGGCAGACACTTGTCCTATGTCAGAATTTGGAGCTGGTAAGTAAGATTTTTCTTTTAAATGCAGCAGGATAATTGTGAGAAGGTTGTATTTCACTCTACCTTTAAAAACCCACAGGGAGAAATAAGAAGATGAGGAAGAAGAATCTGAGTGAGGACACAGCCCAGCATCATTCTTTCAGAGACTCATCTGAGCCATTTTTGATAGGTGTCGAGCTAGGGCTGGGTCTGGA
>NW_007728431.1:38598-39927 GCF_000696425.1 Galeopterus variegatus | reverse complement strand
ATGTCACCAGTTACTCATTAGAACTTCTTTAGTCATCTGATGTTGATTAATACTTAATCACATAAGGTCTAGTAAGAAACTGTAATTAAATAATTGAAATTCATGACCACCTTGTTGAGGGGTGCCCATCTCCAAACTCCTCAGGCATCCTATTGGAATTAAGTCACATCACTTAAATTATATGTAATGACTGTTTTAATTTTTTTACAAATCTTTTAAAATTTCCAAGCTTCCCCTTTTCCCACTCTGCTATCACTAAGCAAATGACCTTTGCAAACTATATACTTGAAGAACACAGAAGGCATCAGACAAGACCTACTTCAATCTCCAGTGACCAAACCCAGAAGCCTTCATGCATCCTACTAATTCAGGCTATTAAGATTTAAGTATTCTTCAATATTTAACATCCTAATTTTATTTTTAAGTTTACCTAAGTTTCTCATTCGGTTAATATTTATAGGTGCATTTTACAATCATATAAACATATACTTTCAATAACTATATTTTTGGTAGTAGAAGGTAGTCTATCCATGCTTCATGAATAAAATTATTTATTCCTTGGTAGAAACATTTCATTCTTGTGATGGTGTAACACAGACTGCTAAAATGATTCTCCAAATCAGAATCTGAAACCACTCAAATCAAATGTGGTAGATGTGATGAGCAAAATAGTTTAGGCCAGATATCTGCCCTGGAGTTGATATAACACATATTTTGTGAGGGTAATGTCTCTGTGATAAAGTAGCAGTATGCACAGCCTAGAGCTCTTTGAGGATATAATTTGATATAAGTAGCATACACAAACAAATAATGAATTGAAATATGAGAATGGTGATCATTATCTCATACTGGAGAGATAATACCAGTTTGTGCAATCCAGAAGCTCTCTGTGCAGTATAGTCTAGTTTAGAGCAGTGACCTATAGGACACAAACTGGGATATTAAGCCATTAGAAAAGCAAAGAACTGTTCCATTTGTTTGGTTGGTATATAAGTTGGCAGAATATAAACAAACTCTAGCCAAAGTATCAGTCAATTTTGTTCTTCTACCAGGGCCGGGAACATTGGTTCAGAGCTAGGGGAAAGCTTGTGACAGGGACAAGTCTAGAGTGAAAAGAATATAAAAATAATGAGTCTAAGTCACCCCAAAGAAGTCCAGTCTCTTCATATCAGAGCAATGGCATTAGACAACTAGGAAAAGTCCTGTTCGATTAACCCAGTTACCCAAAAAGTCAGCCCACCTTTTAGCCAAAACAATTAAGGAATATCAACACTTTGCTAGTAACCAAAGGCCTAAGAAGACACATTATTTAATGATGCTACAAGAGAA
>NW_007728431.1:35001-38140 GCF_000696425.1 Galeopterus variegatus | reverse complement strand
AGTCACCCCAAAGAAGTCCAGTCTCTTCATATCAGAGCAATGGCATTAGACAACTAGGAAATGTCCCGTTCGATTAACCCAGTTACCCAAAAAGTCAGCCCACCTTTTAGCCAAAACAATTAAGGAATATCAACACTTTGCTAGTAACCAAAGGCCTAAGAAGACACATTATTTAATGATGCTACAAGAGAAAGAGGTTTTAGAGATTGCATAGATTACTTCAAAAAGTCCATTACTAAGCAAAAATCACTTCCAAGAACTCCAACAACTGGTCTGAAATTCCTCTTTCTCAATAATGCAATCAACCAAAACACTGGTATTTTAATTTAATTTAAAACTGCAATTTTAATTTGCCAGTTATTTCAAAGGATAAGGAATAGCTTCTTCATTATTATCCTTTAAAATTTTAGGTGTGTACCAAAACTCAAAGAAGATAACCTAGCGGAGAACATTAGGTAGAGGAGGCTGCATGAGTTGTACATTTCATTTGATATTGACCCAGAGTGTCTTTCATGTCTCATTTGATGCCCTCTAGCACTTCCCCTTACACAATTATGCCTCAGTGCACAAGCAAAGCTACTATCTGATTCTTGGTGTGGGTGGGCAGAGTGTCAGTGACTCCCTGTTGAAATGCTGTGGGATAATATGCAGACTTCATTTAAGGGGAAGTGGAATCATAGAAGAACCCAGGGCTTGCTCAGGACAAGGAGACAGAAATAGGCTGAGAATTTAGAGAACAGAAGACAGGAAGCATCATGCAGTTCCACGGGGTTCAGTGGGAAGGACAAGGAGGGGTGTCCTCATGAGACCAGAAATCACTGGAGAAACATTCGTCAGCATGTGAAGGAAGGTATGCATGAAAAGGACAGGGGATCAGGAAGATCTGTTTAGTACCAAAGGCTAGACAGATCTAAATGATCTTAAATTGCAAGCAGAACTAGGCAGCGAGATCTAATGAGGCTGGTCATCTGTGGTCAAAAGTTCCTTTGTTAGGGTCCTAAAGTGACGTCTGCCTAGTCTGCTGTTTCAAAGAGATTATGTAACTATGGTGGTGGGAAATGCAGCATCTGCAGCAGAAAGAGACCACCTATATCCTCCTACACCAATCCAACCCTAAAGTGATTGATGCTTGACTACACAAGTCTGGGGAGAAAATTAGGTCATTACAAGAATTTATCATTCAGTAGTTATTAGTGGTTGTTGGAGTTACAAATTTGGGTATGTTGTTTGAAATAACTTTAAGAAGAATTTTGTTTTTGTTCTTTGTTTGTTTTGGGGTGTACATTTAAAGCATTTCACTCAAGCATACCCTATCCTCTATTAGTCCAGATTTATTAAATCTCTGTTCCCAGATAAGTCATTTGATTTAACACTCGCCCTCTAGCAATTCTTCTAACTCTTTTGCTTCCACAAGGCTTTATGTGCATGTTGTTCTTGCTTATACTTTGTTCTTACTTTAAGATCCATCTCAAACTCAACCATGTCCTTGATGGCTCCGTCCTTGGAGACTTGGTCTCATATTTCCAACCACTGATGCTGTCTATTGTCAGATGTGGGAATAAATCTCCTATTGCTTTATGACATTTCACCAACTGTTGACTTGAACACTTATTAAAACCATGCATTAAGATATATTTTCCTACCAAGATCTTGTTACCTCCAGTAGATGGTGATCTCCTTGAAAGCTGAATGATGCATTCTGCTTTATTTTTCTTACAGCACAAATCATATTTATAGACCTGACAAATATTCAAGAGTTTAATTTTGTTCTAATGTTGGTGTGTATTTAAATATATGGCAATCTCCATTAATAAAATTTGTAATATATTACATACTCTGAAAATTTTCATGATAAATATATATAAAGAACTAGTGTTCAAAAAAAGTGGAAATTGTATGTTAAATTTATGTTTGAAAATAATGCAAAACCATCAGGGCTACAGCTTTCATTTAAAAACACTCCCATGGTTACCTATTATAAGGCACAGTGAAATACATGATGAAAGAGTACTGTTACACAGAATTGGTAGACTTCTGACCTAATCCCACTGTACTGCAGACTTTTTTCTTTTTTTCTCTTGAACCAGGCATATTTCCCCATCTGACATCACGATATAAAATGCACTACAAATAACTCTTATTCCCCATGAACTGATGTAAAGCGGCTTACTACTAATGGCTGCAATGCATCATAAATTCAAAATAAATTAGTGGCCATTAAGCCACAGGCTCCCCATCATTTGTATTACAAATGATGCTTAGACATCAGCCATTACTGGAACCACCTTTCCTCTGAAGAGTGATATTGATATTCTTCAGCCAGAGCATATTAAAATGATTCAATGAAATACACCAACTTCAAGAAAGATATAGCATGTTATGTTTGTGATGAGAATATTACTGAGGTTTCCTAGTAGCAAAAAACATTCTCTTCCAGTACAAAAACTATGTCTTTGAGGTGGACATTAAATATGTCTCAAATCAGGACTTTTCAGGAACCTAACAGTAGTATAGTATTTATACCTTAGCTATTTGCCAGCTAAATTACAAAGTACAAAGAGAGTGTTGAAAATATATTCATGAGCTATACAAGACAACTTTGCTTTCATTCTTATATCATGTTTTAAATTCTTTTCAAGATGATTTCGTTATACGGGAAAAGAAAATGCATTCGGCTTTATTGTCAGTGTCATAGAAAAGGAAATATCAAGCTGAGTTTCAAGAAACTAGAGAGTAATGCATGAATGTATGAACTTATAGCAATCTGTGAGGATTTTTTTAAAAAAATATTATTGTGAACCTAATGAAACGACTTTTCTCAATCTGTTATTTTTGTAATTTCTATTGTAAATATAATATCTAAATAACATCTAGTTATATAAGTAAAATGGAGAATGACAATGATTTAAATCATCAAAGTCTCCAAATCCACATCATCAACTGTAACCTCAAGGGAATTTTAGGAATATTTGTGATTCTAAGCTGACTCCCAGATTATTCTGTTAATTCCCTCTAAAGCACGAAAGTCAAATCTGAATTGAGAAAACCCACAGCAGTTGCACTTTGAGGCTGTAAATACATTTGCTCACCTCCCAGAGCCCTTATTGTGTCTCTTCTGTTGGCAACTTCAGGAATTTTT
>NW_007728431.1:32807-34243 GCF_000696425.1 Galeopterus variegatus | reverse complement strand
GTCAACTCATAGAAATCAGCCTTTCATATAACACCCTCTCTTTTGCAAAACTGGTGTTGGCAGGGTGCGGGGGTAAGGCTGACTAGGCTAGAGGTGTGTGTAACTAGATCTAGCTGAAACATGCAGTCAATTTGATGAAGCAAGTGAGGTGATGAGTTATACACGAAGGGAGGAGTCAGTACGGAATGTCAGTTCAACTTCTATGAAGTCCCTGATAAAGCAGCAGAAAAATAAGGATGTTAGGTATTTGAGAAAATTAAGCAATATAGAAAGAAAGGGTTGTAACTCTTGAGAAGGGCAAAAAGTGTGATGATAAGCTAGTTAAAAGTCACAATGGTGATCCTCCTGTGCACAAGATTCTCTCTATACCTGCCTTGTTTAATTTCCTTTAGAACCCTGGAGATTCAGGAATCATTCAGTTTTCTGACACAGTATTAAAAATATAACATTTTAAAGTATGCTACATGCTAATGAGGCTTTTCTCCACATATATGTGTATCTGTATAGTTCCTTTTCAATGTATAAAGATCGTGATACTTTTGTTTATCTCATTTGGCCTCTCACGACAACCTCTAATGCATAAATATCACTATTTTCATGACATAAATATTACTCAAAAAATCCTTATTTTCCAGTGAACAGTACAGAATCTCACACTGGTTCAAGGACTTGCCTGGAAATCACATAGCTCCTAATGGTAGAATTGAGGCTTGATCCTATGCCTTTTTCCTCTGGATGAAATCTTCATTATAAAATGCCATGGCAGCATGAAATAATTATTTGTTTATATTTTAGAAGAGCACTCAGTCATTTCCAGAGTATTTCCCCTTTTTGGTGTGGGTCACATGACCTCTGTGTGAAAGCCAGGAGCTGCACTAATAACCACGTTCCAGATGAAGAAGTCAGTCTCAAGAGTGTTTAAGTGACTTGTGTGACAGTCATATAGGCAACAAATAATGGATAAAGACTGTAATTTGTCTTTTTATTATAAATCCAAAGTTCTTGGATAGACAATAAAATCAATGATTTGAAAAAGTGAAGAAAAAAGTTAATGGAACTTATATCTGGGACTCTTATCTTACTATCAAACACTTCAAAGCACTGAGCTCAGGGCTACCAGGCTTGCTTTCCCACAGACTAGTCCTATGATCTTTTGCTAGTCATTTAACCTTTTTGAATTTCAGGTCTGTACTCTGGAAAATGATGATCAATAAATTTTAATGAATTTTAAACTCATAAGTTGTTTAAAATGCAAATGAAGATATACATGTTATATCTTTATAACAAAGGATGTTATAAAATTTAAAATGCTACACAAATATAAAATGTTACTGTTTTCTGTCATTTAACAATGTTCTGAAAATATTTCTTATTTGATTTGTAAATTTTGAATGTACATAAGAATAAAGTATAAAAATCTAGACATGTTTGGCTTG
>NW_007728431.1:11539-31318 GCF_000696425.1 Galeopterus variegatus | reverse complement strand
GAGGGTTGCGATCCCGTTGCTGGTCCCGGTCCGGTACGGGCACGACACTGAGGGTTGCGATTCGTTGCCGGACACGAAAAAAAAAAAAACAGGAAAAAAAAAAAATAAATGAGGAAAATAAGAAAAATAGATGGACTTTACCTACATACTCAGACAAAATGTCCTCTGTAATATGGCCACCTACCTAGTCTGCTTTAACTAAGTCATTCCCTGTATCTTTTGGTGATTTCCTTTATTTATTAAATAATATTGCTTTTTGCATTACCAATATTCAGCTGCAACTATGTAACAGTAAGTTTAATACATACTTATATGCTAACACATTCCCACACATGTTTATAAGACAAGGAATAGGGGAAATTTTTGAAAGCCCAATACTTTATCATTTTAGGAGCTGTGTTGCCTGGTTATTTCTAATTTTAGGGAGCCCAATATTTTACAGCAGATAAAGAAGTATACATGCAGATGGGAGTAGGAGATTAAGAGTTCTTTTTGGTGGACAGTACTGACAGACATGTGCCTAAATTAATGTCAAGATTTTTTTCCCTTTTATATTGGGGATCCTAAAGAAACCTGACAACAGTGAAGAAATGTGGTGGCAATAACTGGCATGGACACTTACAAGGTAAGGCTTCAATAAATCCTGGTAGATCCTGAACTAAAGTCTGGGAAAAAGTCCTGTCCCGAAATTTCAAGTCTAGATTCCCACAAATAGTTTGGTCATAACTGACCTCTGTATAGACACTACAAAATCTTTTTGTAGATATAAAAGCTTGTGGGTCACCCGATATAACAAAAGGAGATGCTCAATAATTTTCAATAATTTGAAGGAATGAATCTCTTCCCAGGCCTACTATTAACTTTTCCACAGAAGGAGACAACTGGATAGCACAATCCAGGCATCAAAGTCAGCTAAATTGTCAGCAAGTCTTATTGTGCTATTTGAAAGCTGTGTTTAGTTTTTCCTGAGCTGTCATTCCGTATTCAGATGCCTACTTTCAACAGGTCAATTTTAAGTAACAAAGAACAACTTATTCTAAGCCACAAATTAACAAAAGTAATGTTTACAAGGTGAGGATCCATTCCTTTGTTATATATAATCATTTTAAAATCCATAAAAACATGTCCATGCAACTGATTATACCAGAATTAAGCAGGAAAAAAGGGTTGGTTTTCTTGTAGAGAAAAGTGAATCATAAAGGCTTTGGTTTTCACAGGTGCAATTAAAGAATTAAAGTCCATAAAATGATAATCAAATGAGGGGGATGAAAATGTTGAACAAATAATCATATGAGAATTAGAAGAGAACATTTAATAAAGAGAGAAACAAGAGAGAGAGACAGAATGAGAGAGACAGAGAGGGAACACAATTTTTCCAGACAAAACATTTTTACTTTCTGTCACAAAAGATTTATATGAAATAAGAAGTCAAAAAGAGATGATGGGAAAGAGAAAGGCAATACCCACCTGGCCAGCCAAGTAATCAAGGTGGTGAATTATACTACCACAGGATTCCCTCACCTACAGATTCCAATTGTGTAGGTTTTAACAGTAAGTAAGCTCAATATCAACAATAAATGAGTAAAAGGAAAAATGGATAATTATGAACTTAATTATCTAAACCACACATAAGCATGATTAATAAGAATGTGTTGAGTATCCGGTGACTACACACATCGAGCATGACTTTCACCCAACTTAATGGCACTGCTAATAATCTGAAGAGGAAGAGTATTTTGCAATTTTTAATTGAAAAAAATGAATTATAAGATGAAAGTTGAAATAAATTGGGAAAATAGTCTCAGACAAATGCCTAGGTAGGAGACCTACCTTTTTGATATTTCCCAATTTAAAAACTTGGCAACCTTCCAGAATTTCTAGGTTCCTATTTTCTTCTAAAAGAAAAAATGTATGCCACAATGTATAAAAGCGTGTGTCCTTTCATGAAAAAATATGGATGACTATCACCCTATAGGTCTCAAAGTGTAGCATTCATTATCTGAACATTGTGTGATTACAGGTTCTTAGTCTTGAAAGCTCATATATGAATACAAGTATGCATTGCTTTACGATGGGGATATGTTCTGAGAAATGTGACATTAGGTGGTTTTGTCATTGTGCAAACATCACAGAGTATAATTACACAAACCTAGATAAACCTAGGTGGTGTAGCCTACTACATACCTATGCTGCAGAGTATAACCATCATAATTTTGTGGGACAACCATCATATACACTGTCCATTGTTAACCTGAAACTTGGTTTTGCGGTGCATGACTATTTTTGTCAGTAATCTGAGAGCATATCCATATCTCAGGAGCAAACTCATAATGATCATTTGCCATCCTAGTTCAAGACACTATCATTTATTGAACAACTGCTGTATATTGTGTAAACAGCTGCTCACAGCCAACAGGGCCATACCCGAGTGTGTAGCTAGGACTAGAATGTGCAATGGATAACACCATGTCACTACAGGAAATATCCGGAGCCGGAGAACTAGAACTGAGTGAGTGCTCACATCCTTCTATCTGGCCTACTCCTATCTGTCTCAAACCCTGTTCATCCCAATCACCCCCAGAAGTGGTCTTTTATGTCCATGCTGCTCTATCAAATCCACCACCCAATACTCTATTTTCTAATTTCTACCATTTTGCTGTGAGCTATGGTGTTCCTAGGGTTTTCTGTTGTTGTTTGTGTTTTGTTTTCAATGTTGTTGGGTTTTTTTGAGTGTCAGGGCTATTCCATGATGAAATTTCTTCCCTTGATATCCTCTCAATTGTTTCATCCCCCACCCAAGTACTTCAGGGCCAAGAAGTGGTGTGAATGTTCTCCCTGTTTTCTATCAGCCTCCTCTCCAACTTTGTCCTTTCTTTTGTAAATCATTGCGCTTTTTTTTTTTTCCTTTTTGTCTTTGTTCATGACCGGTAACGGGATCGCAACCCTCGGTGTCGCGCCCGCACCGCGCTCAACCAGTGAGCAGACCGGTCTCTATATGGGATCCGAACCCTCAGCGGGAGCGCCACCGCACTCCCAAGTGCCGCATTCTACCGAGTGCGCCACCGGGCTGGCCCAATCATTGTGCTTTTTTGAAGCTATTTCCATCAAGTTACAACACCCTCCCCAACCTCCTTGTCATTATCCTCCACGGGCGTCTGCATCTCTCACCAACTCAACACTTTCACGCTGGCTTGTGGTCTATTCCTATCTCTGTTTTACTTGCCATCATCTTTCTTAGTGACATCAGTGTACATGTGGCTTCTAAATTCCTTGACCTTTCTGTTCCCCCTGACCTTCTGCCTTTCTTTCTCTTTTTCGTTACATTCTACCTCAGTTGTGTACTCAATGGTCATATCTGGAATTTGTCATCATCTAATACTGCACAACTCCCCTCCCCCCCCATTCAAATGTAAATATCCCCCTCACCAGCTTGGACCACTGTCCTTCCATTTCACTTGCTCAAATACTCCCACTATTAACAATTTTTAATTTCATCAAGGTTTCCAATATACAGATGCTATTACTTCCTCCCAATTCCCTACATTTATCAAGTCCTTCAACTTTTCTTGTTCTAGAACTTAAATTGGATGCCTGATTTTTATAATAGTTCCTTTTAAAGCATCATTGATTTATTTACTCCTCTCTCCATAATGTTCATCTGGAAAACACCCAACCCAGGATGAACAAAAGCATATTTCTTTTCCCACACTTAAAGTTGAAAATCTGAAAATTGCTGGAGAAGATCACAAAACTGTAGGTGCCTTTAAATTTCATGATCTCAAATTTCAAATGACATTTCAACACTGTCCCAATACTGCTACGTAGTTTTCTAATGACCTGGCTTTCCCACTTTCTTGAATTTTATACATCTTTTCTTCCATCCTCAAAGCACCTATACTCTTTCCTCCAGCATCCACCTCTCCGTGGTCAGTGTATAATGAGACCACAGAAGTCATCACCAGGGACTGACTCATCCTTCTGTGACCAAATACCCCACTCCACCTGAATATGCATTCTTATTTCTTCTCATATTTTCAATAATCTCACTTAATATCTTCAATAATCTTGCTAATAGAACTGTAATACTCAATATCAGTTGGCTGAAGTTCTTTCATTACTGAACACAGTGTTTAGATAAATACAAGTTTTGACTCATGACCACTACTTTTGAATGTCATTGTTATTTAGATAAGTAAATGAATTTAGCATAATTACTATTGTAGTTTAGATGCCTTTCTAATTTTTTAAGGCAACTCTAAATATTTCTATTCTGATATATCGGGTATTGACCATAAAATATAAATCTCTCAACAATCTTATTTCCAAGTATTGTATCACACAAAATCACTAATTTTCTTTTCAGATATGTAAGCAGTGATTACTCACTGGTGAGTTTTTAGAGGCACTCAGTTGAGGGTGCTAGACCTTAGGACAGGAAGGTGAGCAGAGCAAATCCCGTACCACCACAGCCAGCAACCCCAGCAGCCTCAAGACGGAGGACCCAAGACTAGAAAAGCCAGATTTCCTGGTCCCCAGTTTTGTACCCTTTCAGTGTTATCTACTAACTTGCTCATAATTAACACGGTCATTAACATCTAGTGGATCAGAAATTGGTCAATAAGATTTTAGACCATATAATTCAGTATCCAAGGGCAATGTGTTGAAGAAACACGTCTGCCCGTCATAGTGCCTAATATAATCAATGTGTCCCTACCTTTCTTTCTTCCCTCCCTTTCATTTATTTCTTCTATTTTTTAAAGTAAAACATCTACTTTAAAGCCATGCACTTAATTTTTCATTAATCTCCAACTAAAATTTTTAAGTATTCTGTGTTTTCAAAAGAGTTTCAAATATTGATTGATTAAAAACATACACTTTGGATAACTGAAAATAGCCATTCTCTATATCCAAAGACCTTTCTTCAGAGGGTCTCAAGTCACTTTTATTTTCAGCATGAATGCCCCTGGAATTCAGAGTAGCATTCTGAGAATCCATAAGTCTAACACAATTCAAAGTATCTACATGTACTTATTCCTTGCTTTAATTAAGATAACTTTAAACATGGTCAGGGGAGAAATGAAATTGAGGCTAAAAAATATTTCTGAGCTCAAGTCACTGACAGATTAATTTTGATCCCTTTTTTTATATCCCAAACTTGATTAGAATGGTGTAGTCCAGTGAACGTTCATTCTATGTCCTGCTGAGACCATACGCAACACAATGTGGCAATTTTAGTCACCTCTCTAGAAAGAAATATGTTATGTTTTGAACAGTGCCAAGTAAACTGTCAACACTCAAAAAATAAATTACAATAATAAGAACATGTAGGAGGCAGTTCAGGAAAAAACAAGTGAAATGTCTAAAAGGCTAAGGGACTAATTTATGAAGGATGATTAAGAGTAGCATGGTCAAACGATACTGAGGGTGATGAAATAATGTTCATATTCTTTAAAAGGCTTAAACAAGTTGAAAAGTAAAAGAATTTATTATTCACCAAGTAGAATAATAATGATAATCATTATATGGCATATATTCCTTTAGTACAATTTTGAAAATACATCTCACATATCTCAAAGTGAAATTAGCGTATAGGAATCATTTAAAATCTATAAAATATTATTTTTGTGGTAAAATAAGTGGGCTTAGGAAAGTTATTCCTAATGGACAAATGTTATGTACTATTTTTAATAGAGAAAATGGAGATGGTTCTGGCAAGGAGAAGTGATTCTATAAGAACAATTGAAGGCATGACAAAAGCCCAGAAGTCAGAAGCAGATGCCCATGCTGCCACTGCCAGTCTCTGTATGGCTCTTGAAAACTTGTCACTTTCTTAACCTCTAAAGAACAGCAATAGAGGAAACTTTCCTACACTTTGGAAAGGTCTATGAATTCACATAATTGTGACTNTCCCTACCTTTCTTTCTTCCCTCCCTTTCATTTATTTCTTCTATTTTTTAAAGTAAAACATCTACTTTAAAGCCATGCACTTAATTTTTCATTAATCTCCAACTAAAATTTTTAAGTATTCTGTGTTTTCAAAAGAGTTTCAAATATTGATTGATTAAAAACATACACTTTGGATAACTGAAAATAGCCATTCTCTATATCCAAAGACCTTTCTTCAGAGGGTCTCAAGTCACTTTTATTTTCAGCATGAATGCCCCTGGAATTCAGAGTAGCATTCTGAGAATCCATAAGTCTAACACAATTCAAAGTATCTACATGTACTTATTCCTTGCTTTAATTAAGATAACTTTAAACATGGTCAGGGGAGAAATGAAATTGAGGCTAAAAAATATTTCTGAGCTCAAGTCACTGACAGATTAATTTTGATCCCTTTTTTTATATCCCAAACTTGATTAGAATGGTGTAGTCCAGTGAACGTTCATTCTATGTCCTGCTGAGACCATACGCAACACAATGTGGCAATTTTAGTCACCTCTCTAGAAAGAAATATGTTATGTTTTGAACAGTGCCAAGTAAACTGTCAACACTCAAAAAATAAATTACAATAATAAGAACATGTAGGAGGCAGTTCAGGAAAAAACAAGTGAAATGTCTAAAAGGCTAAGGGACTAATTTATGAAGGATGATTAAGAGTAGCATGGTCAAACGATACTGAGGGTGATGAAATAATGTTCATATTCTTTAAAAGGCTTAAACAAGTTGAAAAGTAAAAGAATTTATTATTCACCAAGTAGAATAATAATGATAATCATTATATGGCATATATTCCTTTAGTACAATTTTGAAAATACATCTCACATATCTCAAAGTGAAATTAGCGTATAGGAATCATTTAAAATCTATAAAATATTATTTTTGTGGTAAAATAAGTGGGCTTAGGAAAGTTATTCCTAATGGACAAATGTTATGTACTATTTTTAATAGAGAAAATGGAGATGGTTCTGGCAAGGAGAAGTGATTCTATAAGAACAATTGAAGGCATGACAAAAGCCCAGAAGTCAGAAGCAGATGCCCCATGCTGCCACTGCCAGTCTCTGTATGGCTCTTGAAAACTTGTCACTTTCTTAACCTCTAAAGTACAGCAATAGAGGAAACTTTCCTACACTTTGGAAAGGTCTATGAATTCACATAATTGTGACTATGCTGCCACTGCCAGTCTCTGTATGGCTCTTGAAAACTTGTCACTTTCTTAACCTCTAAAGAACAGCAATAGAGGAAACTTTCCTACACTTTGGAAAGGTCTATGAATTCACATAATTGTGACTCAAAGTGGAAAATGTTTCTTTAAATACTATTAAATTATATGGAGTTGGAAGTGAATTCTAGCTATTTAATGATAAACTATTCCTACAGCATAACATTAAGCACTTATCAGCAACAATCTATTTAGTTAAAAATACAAGCAAAGACTTATTCCCTGTATCTCCTTGATTAAATATGGATGTGTTCTTGAGAGGAAGCATTCATTCAACAGTATTTTGGGAGATATACTGCTATTCCTTGGTATTGAAATATTGATAGCTATCATTTTTTGAGCAATGTATTACATGGCAGGAAGTATACCACATATTGCATAATCTTTAAAATTTATTGGTATTTTCACAAACTAAATTTTTCTATTATCACCTTTGTTTCACAGATAAAAATCTCATATGGGACTTTCTATTATTGCTATACTCTTAAATGCAGAAATTCCACGTACGTTTTCATTTTAAAGAAATTCTCAAAATACAAAAAAATCCCCCACAATTTATTTAAATATACTTTTACTAAAAATATTCTGAGTGGCATCATTAACTAGCTAATAATGCTCTGTAAAATTAAATTAAATACAGAATCACATTTACATCTTAAACTCTAGCACTATTCTGTCGTGCAGCTTGGCAAACATCTCAGATATTCAAACCTAGCTGGTTCCAGCAAGTCTACTAACAGCTCTATTATACAAAGTAGAACATATATTTACTTGGGAAGTAATATATCAGATTAGCAAGATCAACCATAATGTTTTTATTATCTATAATTGATATAAATACCTACAGACTAATTTATTTTCTTCTTTCTTATAGATATATACACCTGAAAACTGGTTTTGAACTTTGACAATAAGCTTAGCTTTCAGGGGAGATACCTGATATGTTCTTTGGCTAGTGTGAAGGGTGAAAAGTTACCCTTCTTTATCACATTACCAGCACTCTCTATTCCACTGTCATCTAATCCTCAGTGGTGGAATGAAAGATGCACACAAAAACTTTACTCCATTGAAGATCTAAGATGAGCTGCTTTGCTCTTTCACAGCCTTTCAGGCTTTTCTGTTCGCAAGTTTTCTTGGAAAGTGTATCTGACTGCTTACGGAGCTGGTGAGGTATCCCTAATATTGAAATCACATATGTATATAAATATGTATGTAGTAGACATTATATTTACATTTTTTTTATCTCCACAATTACAGTTTTCATTTTGAATTTTTACAACCTGCATGCTGGTTGAGAAATGAATAAAGGAGGATTTGTAAAATGTTCACTATAAGCAGGAAAACACTTCTTATATAGAAGGAAAGGCGATAGAAGTAAAAAAGCAATGCAAACAGGAAAACAGCAGTTGAAAACAAATAACTGTTGTTTTAGAACTTTGGAATAGAAAGTAGCTGAAGGATTTTCAGAATTTATGAGCACTTTCTGCGTATTTACACTGTGACCTTATAATAGCTCACAAAGTCATACTATGCAGCGCCTTGTGCCTAAATTTCCCACATTTTCCCATATTATGTTATGTTATTTTATATGATGTTTATGTTCCACATATTAATCTTGAATATGTTCTCTGTTGCCCTTATAATAAAATGCTGACTCTATAAACATTTCAAATCCTCTATCCTCCAGAAAGCCTTCCCATTTTCCTTTCTTCTAACTCTTTTGTTGACCATTAAGTCTGCCTTTTATTTCTTCTCTCTTTTCCCTTAGCAGTTCATGTCTCTAGCTTCAAGATTATCACATAGCATTAATAATTTTTACTTTTCTTTCTTCATAACTGAAGGAAACTCCTTGTCAGCGACCATGTTTTTTTTTCACCTTTGTACATCAATATCTAGCCTTATTCCTGGCACATAGGAGGAGCTCAATACATGTTTATTAAATGAAAGAAAAAATATAGATGAAGAAACTTAGGTTCCAAGAAAGTGACTCCTGAAAAATCACACTGTTATTGTCATAGCCAGAACTAGAAGCCCAGTCTTTCAATGTCTAATTTGATCATTATTACAATAATTTTGATAATGATCTATTTTTTCATTCCCTCAAAAAATATTTATTAAGCAAATACTATGTGCCAGGGTATTTTTACCCACTAGGGATACAACAGTGAACAAAACAGAAAGAAAAACCTCTGCTCTCATGAAGTTTATAGTCCAGTGGGGGGTTGAAAGTTTACACTGCAAAGGTGCACTGTCTAATACGGTAACCACTAGCCAACTGAGGCTTTTTAAATTTAAATTAGATAAAATGAAAAAAAAATTCAGTTATTTCTCAAAGTAACATCATTTCAAGTGTTCAATAGCTACATGTGGCTAGAAGATAGCATACATTGAACAATAAGATATATAGGACATCTCTATCATCACAGAAAGTTCTACAGGACAGTACCATTCCAATAAAAAGTAACCAGTAGATACTGATAAGAGTTACAAAGAAAAACAATACAAGGAAGAGGGATAGAACTGTGTAGATGTCATGTTGACATTTTAAATAGGGTAGCTCTAGAAGACCTCTACGGGAAGGTAAATTTGTTTGAGTAAAGACCTGAAAGAAGAGAGGCATTTAAAAATCCAAAGAAAAGTCATTCCAGTAAAAGGAAGAATAGGTACAAATTCCTGAGGTGAGAGCCTGATTGGTATATTCTATGAACAGCATGGGGACAGTGTAGCTAGGGCAGTAGAGAGAATAATAGGAAACAAGTTCCAGGAGACAATGGGGGAGGATAGACACCCATAGTGAGTTGAGAAACCTTAGGTAGTGAGTTGGGAGGCTTTAGCCATTCACAGCAAAAGGTTTAGACATGATGGGACTTAGGTTACAACAGGATTTCACTGGCAGCTACTTCAGAAACAGCTATATTTGGAACACCAAATAGTAGGCTCCAACAATAATCTGGGCAGCAAATAATAGTGGCTTGGACCAGGTAACGGCTGCAGAGGTACTGAGAAGTGATTGAATGTTGGATTTACTTAGAAAGGAGACTCAACACATTTGCTCATTAAGAATTGAGAGGAAAAAAAAGTAGAAAGAGGAGAAGTCAAGCATGGCTCAATGTTTTTGGTCTGATCAATAGGTTTGGAGAAGAATTTCAGGAGATCACATTTTAGATATGTCAAGTGAGAGATGCCTATGAGGCATTTAAGTGAAAATGCTGAAAGCTTTATACAGAGGTCTAGGGTTTAGGAGAGGCTGGGACAGGATATACAAATTTAGGAGGCAACAACTTATAAGTAAGAGCTAAGTCATGAGAAATTGCAAGGTCACCTACAGAGCAAATGCAAATAGAAAAGACATCCAAGAGCTGACCTTAAACGTTCTTAAAGAGAAAGGAATAGCCAGAAATAAACACTGCGAAGGTGTGACTGACGGCATCAAAAGAAGAAATAAAATCAAGTGTCTTATGGAAGAGAGAGTGATCAACTACTATGTCAAATGCTGCTGATAGATCAAGTATGATAAGGACTGAGAAATGTCCACTAAACTGGTAACAGACATCATGAGAGAGCTTGGAAAGAGCAATTTCAGAGGAGTAGGAAAAAAATTTTTTCAGGAGTAGGAAAAAAATTCTGATTGGAATGGGGAAAAGAGTATGGGAAGAGAGAAATTGGAGCAACATTTTCAAGAAGTTTTGCTTAAAGGGAAAGACATACATAGAGTTGTGGCTGATTTTTCAGGAGTAGGAAAAAAATTCTGATTGGAATGGGGAAAAGAGTATGGGAAGAGAGAAACTGGAGCAACATTTTCAAGAAGTTTTGCTTAAAGGGAAAGACATACATAGAGTTGTGGCTGATAGAAAATATGGGTCTAGAGAATATTTTCTAATTGTTTTGTTTTTTCCCAAGTTGGAAGACAGAACATCATGATTCTATGCTGTGGGAATGATCCAGTAGTGAGAGAAAATAACTGCTAATGAAGGACAGAGAAAAAATAACTACATCTGTAGTTATATCCTTTAATAGGTGAGAAGGTAAAAGAGGAAATGAATGAGTTGGCTTTAGCTAGGATACAGACAGGACAGCAGAGAAGGTAAAGAAACAGGCCCAGGTGTAAACAGGTGGGGAAATGTGGTAGGAGAAGCATGTGACAGTTCTTCTGATTACTTCAACTTTCTGAATGAAGTAGGAATCAAAGTTATCTCCTAGGTTGAAGGAAAAGGAGAAGAGGATAGTGGATTTGAGGAATAAGAATTAAATAAGTAATAATCATCTCATACAGTGAGTGAGAGACTGGGCTAGGGCAACAGAACACATAGTACAGTTGCCAGGCAGCATTTAAGGCCCACCTGAGATTACTTACCAGAATTAAAAGAGACCAGTAAATCCTGCAGCATGATTTTCTTCAGTTACAATCAGCTATGGAAATACAAGAACTGAGCAGATGAAGTGCTGGCTTTAACCAGAGTTCTAGTTTCATCAAAGAAAAATTAAAGGTAGTTAGACGAATTGAGAATGTATGCAAAAAACTCATCACCACTGAACCTGAAATTTAGCTAGGTGAGGAGGATAGACATGGCACAGGGGGAGCAGTGACACATGCGGTCGTATCAATAGATTGATAGTACCTATGGGTTTGAAGTATTAGATTTTCAGTACTGGAAGAAATGGGCTGGAAGATAAGATCTGGCGGTAGGAGAGTAAGATATTAGAAAACTGAGATTATCAAGGTTTTGAAAGTTATTGGTAAGGACAGGTTTAAGGATGTGAACATGGAAGTTAGGGTCTTCCTGGAGACAAGTATGTCAAGAACTGAGAGGCCAGGGGAGTGGAAGGGGAGGGGACTGGATGATGTTACTGACGATGATGATGATGATGATGAATTCTATTTCATGTATTACCTTTTTTGAAATTACAACAAAGTGTCTGGGTTGGAATATATAATTTTCCTTAATATTATAGAGAAAGCACTAAAGTTTAGAGGAGATAGGTAATATGCTTAAGGATATATTGGAAACAAGACATTGCTAGGTCTATCCGACTTCAAAGTTTATACTTTTGTTCTCTATTTTATTTTAGTCATGTAAGGAGTTCACACTACCATGACTGATCCTTCTCAATACTAGAAAAAGATGTATTGCTGTTAGCATAGTAACTAACTAGTCTTTCACAAGACTAAAACCATTTCAAAAAAATATACACCAAAATCATGAATGTGTGCTAAAAATACACAAGAAAAAAACCTAATAAGAAATTTTAGTCAACTATAAATACATAAGTAATAATAATATAAGAAAATTCCAAACTGGGACAAATTTATTGTCCTTCCAATTCTGTGTTCTTCTGACGTGATGCCATATGGATGGCAATAGATTGATGGAATATGTGGCTGTTGCCGACAACACCAACCTGAAGAGATTAGAAAAGAAAGAGATACATGTAGCAGTAAGAAATTCATATATCACTAAAACAGAAAGTGAACAGAAACATGAGATTTAAAGTCTGACAGACCTAGCTATGAGTCTTATTTCCAATAATTCCTTCAAAAATTAACATGCTATCTTATTCTAAGTAAATTCACAACATAACAATCCCTACTAAAAATATATTGATATGGAATATATATTAAATACCTTTGTTTCCCTTTATATCTAGACCTATCCCTAATAAATTTATCTAAATTTTACTTGATTCTGTTACAGAATTTCATGTAATCCATTTTTTATTGGGATCATAAATTCTATAAGATTATTATTCCCTTATTTACACAACTGATCTTTTTTCAGGCTTTTCTTTGGCTCTACCTTTTCTTTCTCCTTTCCCACTGCAATTCCAATATTGTGGAATTTAGTTAGCACATCTATTCACATAATGCATACCCTTCAGGATTTCATATTGTTTTATTATGTCTTCTAAGACTTGATATTTCCACCCTGCAAAGACAAAATCTGATTTGTCTGCCTTGCTAGAAGAAGTATTCTCTACTTCAAAAACAAACACAAACTCACAAATTCGTGCTTCTGATCATTTTAGCTTCTCTGTTTTGAATTTTCTCTGGCTGCACTATGTTATGAAGTATAGGGCTCATTTTGTGCACATATCATGTTAAAATCTGTTGAAACACAATACACAGCCATTCACACAAAAGGTGGTAAAGCACAATAGCCTCTCTTTGATTACAGTGGATCTTGTGATTTATACATTTCCACATCAGACAGCTTTTATCAGTCTATTTCATTGAAAAAGACAAAAAATGAGGGAAATGGAACCTAGAAGATGAACATAAAACTTGAACTAAACATCAAAACATCTAACTTAGAAGGCGTCTATATGAAAGGTAAAAAGTGGTCACAGTTAGAGAATGTTAGATCATTTTTTCCCCTTATTTCTATGATTCTTTTGGGTTGAAATCTAAGGCAAAGTGGGCATTATCATATGATACTTTCTTTCCATCTTAATACATTTTTCCTAGTTTCCACACCACAGAAGCTGAACACATTTTCGGATAATTTAAAATTTTCAAGACAGCTTAAATTAACTCAATGCTAGGACATTCCCTTAACATAAACAGGTTTAGATTGTAAGACATCTTTGCCCAGATAGCCACAGTGTCCTTATTGCGTTTAAGCAAACATGGAGCGATACACACCGCATGTGCTCACTCATAAGTGGGAGCCAAGAGAGAAAGGAGGGAAAGAAAGTCCACAGTGGTGCGTTGGACTTGCAGAGGGAGAGACCCTACCTAGGGATACAAAGTGAGGTAGGGGGGAAAGGGGAAGGGGGAATAAGGTGGGGATAATTGGGTGGGGAACATAGGATACCAACACAATTTGTGGTAAATTGCATGCTGCCAGTATGGATCTGGCCTTCACATCTTGGACATGAGGGGTGACAATCAGCTTTGTATCTCATGAATATTCATAACCAGTTAAAAAAAATAAAAAATAAAATATAAAAATAAAAAGGGAGAACTGTATGCCATGTGAAATATCTCAATAAAGCTACTAAAAAAAAAAAAGAAAAAAGTTAGGGGAGATAAAACTAATCATCAGAATTCAGAAATATAAAAATAAAAATAAAAAGGGAGAACTGTATGCCATGTGAAATATCTCAATAAAGCTACTAAAAAAAAAAAAAAGAAAAAAGTTAGGGGAGATAAAACTAATCATCAGAATTCAGAAATATAAATTAATGAAAATAAGCGTGGACATTTTATGTATAAGGAACTGTAGCAGAGAGGTATTGAGTGCTTCCCAGAATTACTCCCTTAGCAAGTGACAGCACTGGAATCTGAACACAGTCACAGTCAAATCCTCCACCCTCTAAACCTCTATTCCACTATGTTAATGCCGCTCAAAAAAAAAAAAAAAAAGAAAGAAAAAAGAAAAAGAAAAAGAAAGAAAGCAAAAATCAAAAAATTTTCTTTTGCTTAGAAACTTAGTAAAAATCATAAGTTACTCATCTCTGAAAGTTTTTGGGTATATTTTGAAAAAAGAACTTATGTGGAGTATTCACTTAAAATTTGTGATTAAGCACACCAAAAGAATAAATGAAATAGACTCCAATGCAAAAAGAACACCTCTTAGCAAAAACACCATAACAAATAAACAGTTATATTTGGAAGGTCATGCAATTTGCATAAGTATCATTAAAGATAAAACTAGTATTGATATATTTAACTAATTTAATTTGGGCCTCATTAAATTTACTCCATGGTAAATAAATGATTATGACTTAGCTAAAGCAACAAAAAATTACTGTCTGAAACCGAACAGAAACACACATACTTTGTGAGGTATGTTTTTCTGACCACTACTGCTCACTCTCTTCAGGGAAAATGAATGACTGCAGAAAATACAGGAAAAAAAGCATTTCTATTTTCAACTTTGTTTTTTCACAAGTAGATAGAAAAAAAGTATAGCTAACAATTATTCAAAACTAATTGCTGTTTCATTCAATAAATCTAAGAAAATAAAATCAGATAAATTAAGAGGTCACAGATATGAACTTAAAATACGAAGTGAATAAAGAGTGTTTCATTTTTTCTCCCACATGCTTATTTTGGAACGCTTATAGTATACACGGGCCAGACTATTTTGTTAGGAAAAACAGTTTCACAAGCATGCATGAATTGCCTCAAGCTTCTACTTCAGTTGTGTTTGATCTGATGAGACCCAACTGTAAAGAGCAGAGGTTATGCTGCCTTTGGAAAGTTTTATCCAGCTTCTAAAACTATTCATGTTTGATTTAAGGAACACTGCTAAGTAATATTTTTGCCACAACATAAAGGTACTTAATATTTCTTGTGTGAAGCAGTGTTTATGAGAAAGGCTTATAGTTCATTTTATCTGAGTCATCTCATTAAACTTGTTTTTCTTTATCTGAAAGTGCCAAATTAATTCTACATAGATATTTTACATATATTTTAAGCTAATCGTGAAATATTCCTGGTGCCCAAGAGGCAACTGGAAGGTTAATGACAACCTCTGAGTGTTCAAGGACACTATAAATGAGGTTATTAAAATTCAACCCTTTGCATATTTCTGATGGAGAGGGGAAAAGTTTGTCCCAGACAACAGGGACAAAGAATACAAAGGGAGGCTTTAAAAGGTTTCTCAGTCTCTAGATCCATGTTCAGTCTTTGGAAAATAATAGAAATCTGCAGCACTGAGAAAGACCTATTTCAACAGCAGTTTCTGCAGCCCAGTTCTTGCGCAAAAGTCAAATAAGCAACCGTCTGTTGTTTGTAGTACATAGATTTCACAACTGTCATTGCCGAAACATGTGCCATTTCATCATCCCAACAGTATCACGACAGTTTACAACAGTTGTGATAGAATCCCATTTTGAACTTACTGTATGTTTTTTTTCCCTCCTAATTAATAAGACTAAAAGTATACTTTAAATATCTATGGTCTATAAATGATTCTCATATTTCTATATCAATGTAAGTCATAGGCATAGACATGGATTATCTGATGAAATACTGGATAAATTAAAAGAAATTCCGCATCATCTACATGCACATAATGTTTCTCCTTCTGCTTTCCTTTGTTCACTCTCCAGATTTCACTCGTGTTTTTTTTTTACAGCTGCTATTACTCATCACATGAAAAGAAGAGATGGATCTGAAGTAGATGAGAGCTCTGTTTATTAGTTTTATTCCTTTTCAGCCTTCCAGGAATGCACACTCATTCCTGGGGGGCCAAGAAAATATACAGCCTGCTTCCATTTGGTGCCTCTAACCCGATTATTGATTGCATGAGAAGTAAGGCCAAAGCAGAACATGAACCAACAGAATGCTATAGTCATCAAACTCCCAGAGTACACACAGCTCATTCTAATGAGAATAAAGACTGTGGACTATCAGTTATTCATTGGTTTTCAAAAATCCATCAAAGCTTCCATAGAAGCTTTCCAAAGTTTTGTATTTAATGTCCCCCTAGTGACTAGAAAGATTCTAAGTGTAATTACTATTAGTTTAACAGCTTAAGAAAGTTGTGTTCCTTTAAGAAGAACTTCAGTAAAATACAGGGTGATAATCAACACCTAATTACATAAATGCTACTGTAAATTATGTTGGGAAGGCTTATCCCATTATCAAAAACAACAAATAAAACAACTATAATAAAAATATTAGGTTATTACAAATATTGTTATACAGCACAGTTTAATTGCATCCCAGTATAATTACATCAGAGAAAGACTATACCACATATATGGTTGGTCTTCATTATTCCCAGGTTCCGTAGTTTCAAATTTGCCTACTCACTAAAATTCATTTGTAACACCAAAATTGATTCTCACAATGTTTTCAGGGCATTGGTGGATACGTGCAGGGTGTGAAAAATTTGAACTGCCTGATATGCGTGTTCCCAGCTGAAGTTGAACAAGGCGATGATCTCTCGTTCCAACTTGCAGACTATAAACAAGTGTCCTTTTCATGGTCTGTGTAATGCCACATTTTCTGCATTTTTGTACTTTTTGATGGTGATTTTGCTGTGGCCCCGACCTCAGTGTTGAAGTGCTGGCTAGTGTTCCTAAGCACAAGAAGGCTATGATGTGCCTTATGGGGAAAATGTATGTATTAGATAAGCTTTGTTCAGGAATAAATTACAGTAGTTTTCCATAACTTTATTGTTAATGAATCAACAATGTATATTAAATAAGGTGTTTTTAAACAGAAAACAAGGTCATGTATCGCTTGTTGATGGAAATTGGTTGTGACCAGAGGCTCCAGGGACCCTAACCCTGTATTTCCTCTAGGAGCAGCAGTTTAGAATTTAATTCAGTGTTTGTGGCAACTTTATAGAGCATAACTACCATGAATAATGACAACCGCCTGTGTAACACTTTCTGTACTATAAATTTGCTCCTAAAATAGATTAAAAAGGAGAAGAGTACTCGGAGTTGTGATTTTGGTATCCACTATGAACTAAATTGTACCCCTCCAAAATTCATGTTGAAGCTCTAACCCTTAATGTGACTATCTGTGAAGATAGAACCTTTAAGGAGGTGGTAATTAAGGTTAGATGAAGTCATAAGAAATATAAGGGTGTGGCCCTACTCCACTATGAATAGTGTCCATATAAGAAGAGAGAGAGTCCCCAGGTATGCACACCCAGAGGAAAGGCCATGTGAGGACACAGTGAGTGAGAAGATGGCATCTACATTCCAAGGACATAGGCCTCACCAGAAACCAAGCATACCAGCACCTTGATTTTGGACTTCCTGCCTCCAGAACTGTGGGAAATAAATTTATGTTGTTTAAGCCACCCAGTCTGGGATATTCTTTTATGGCAGCCAGAGCAGACTAATACAGTACCCTAGATGCCAGTCTTGTGATCCTTTTCTCATGTGTCTACATGGACATAAAATATGTGTCCCAGTATCATTTCCAGTAGGTTTTATGCCATCACCTACACTTTTCTCCATCTCATCACCCTTTGTCAATCACGTCGACCCCCTTTGGATTACTACAACTCTTCATAACTCGGCTAAGACTTGCACAACTACTGTTTCTTCTGTCTCAGACACTTCCCTTCCTGTGAGTAATGCTGCATCCTTCAAGTTCAGCTCAAAGAAATATTTCCCAGTCACTCAGTTATGAGATCTGTTTCCATTTTATGCAGTTGCATGGTACCCGCTGTGTTTCTTCACTAATACCTATCATAACTATAATTAAATAAGGAAAGGTGTAAACAGCTGTTTCATGTCCTGAAAGCACAGCCTGTGTCTCAGGGCTCTGTGTGGCTTTCACCATGCCACACCAGTGTTTTGCACCTTGTAGATGGTCAATGTATATCTGCGGAATAAATAAACAAATAAGTGAAATTATATAAGGTTTTCTCTTTAATTGTGAAACTAGACTACCTGGACATCCCCCCTTCTCATGACGGCAAATCAATACTTGTGCAATGATTGTACAGGACCAGTTTCTGCCATTGCCAGGGCCTCACCTTAGGGTCAAATCTATGAACCACACTCCTGCAGCCTGTTCAAGGGCAACTGTCTAGATTAATCATTTAAAAACCTGTCTGGAATAGTGCAATTACTCTGGCAAAATCACTATTATTGTAATAAAAAAGTATTCAAAGTGTATTTACTTTGAATTCTCTTACATAATCCATTAAACTTAAGTCACTCACAGCATACGAAAATATGACATTTGATTTCTATTTCCTTTATAAAATTAATTGAAATGAACTGTTGCAAATTCTTCAATCCTAATATAAATGCTACTGAGGTGGGAGTGTGGAAATAGGGAAGCTCCTTCTTTTAAAAGAAACATTCATAGAAAGTTTTCCAAATAACTAGTATAGTTCAGGAAAGCATTTCATACTAAACCTCACTAGGACCTTTAATAAACTTAACTCCATACACATCTATCATATATCCTAATAGTTAAAGAAGAAAGTATTCAATAAGAACATAAAAGTAAGTCACAGAATATGAGAAAGGATCAAAAAACCAAGACTGGATGCTTCCCAAATCACACTATAAAATTGATTGCACCAGCAGGGACACACTGGGCCACAAATGGCCACATACCACATAGTCTACACCAGGGATCCACTGACCCCAAACTTTGACACTACTTTTGTGCCAATGGATTATGGATTATCTGTAACTACCTCAACTGAATGTGTTCCTTGAAGCACCTGCTTCTTCACATCAGTAGTTTCTGAATCAAAATTGGCCTTGCTCCACTGGGTTGATGGAGCCTGGGTCGCATGTCTGTGCCCGAAGTGCAAGGGATTCTGAGAAAGTAAATCTCCAGCTTATTCCTTAGGGAGGCAGAAAATGATGAAGTTGCAAATTCCCTAAACATTGGAAGTATTTTCAAAGGTATAGGATGGCCCAAGAGAATGAGGAGTGTACACTCCATTACCTAAACAGTAAGAGCCATGAGGGAATTGCCACAGCAAATATGAATAACAGCCACACAAGTTTTTTGGAACTGATTATTGATCTATTTATTTCTTGCTTTTTCTGCTGTTTCTGAACCTTACTGGCACAGGTTGCTCAAGTCAGACTTACTATCTTCCTTGTTCCTTATCTGTGGTTTTAGTGCATAATGGATGATACTAAAAAAAAAAAAAAAAAAAAAAAAAAAAAAAAAAAAA
>NW_007728431.1:9399-10251 GCF_000696425.1 Galeopterus variegatus | reverse complement strand
TCTCCTTCCACCATCTTGCAATATGAGACCCCTGGGTCACTGTCACACCACCAAGATCCTCACTAGATGTGTTCCCTGGACTCTGGACTTCCTAGCCTCTGAAATGTAAGCAATACATTTCATTTTTTAAATAAATTACTCAGTTCCAAGTATTTCATTATAAGCAACAGAAACAGTCTAATACAGAATCCAAGGTCAAATGTAAAGTAGCCTGAACAACCAAGTGGCAAGGTCCCAATTTCATATCCATTATTTTGGAGCTCACTATTTTAATTATAATGCTTCTCTCTCATTGGACTATTAAACCACTTATAAACCCTTTAAAATACGAAGACATTCCATATCTAAGTTCCACTCTAGGGACCAACTCATATAAAGTGCAACTGAGTCCTTTGGGTAGCTACAAGTATTATATTTCATTAGGCAACAGAGTTTCTAAATACATTATGTGAATTTCGATATACAACCTAGGTAGCTAGCTGTAGAGAAAGTATTTAAATGTAAAGTTCCCCATCAGTGATTATAAAAATCAGCACATGCTTTTATTCTTCAAAAATCACACATTAATCTGTTTAAAAAGAGTAGAGTAGTGAGTATTCATTGCTTTCTTGTCAGAACCCTTCCCTTCTCTGGAACAGTATCACTCTTCTATTAGGGAACTGTTCCTTTCCTATTTCAGATACAGTTCCTCTCAGCCATCTTTGGTCCCTCATTTATCTACTGCCTGCAGGGCAGATGCAAAGCACACCAGGTCCTAGCAATCTTCCTTAGAATGTGTCAAAGTATACTTAGGGAAGAGGGGCAGTCTCTCTTGTTTCAAATTTGAACCTGAAATAGGAGGCTGAGATGCTA
>NW_007728431.1:7378-8678 GCF_000696425.1 Galeopterus variegatus | reverse complement strand
GGGAAGAGGGGCAGTCTCTCTTGTTTCAAATTTGAACCTGAAATAGGAGGCTGAGATGCTACTAACCATCTTCCCTGTGCCAGGAGGAGGATACCAATATAAGTAAACAAAACTCCTCTCCAGAAGAGGCAGAGGAAAGAGGAAAGAGTGTAACATGCTGGACAAATGGAATCACTGGTGCTGGCTGACCTGGAAGACTCTGTTACCAGTGCTCCTCCTCTGATTTACATACATGAACATTTCTCTTCAGACCATAGGCCTTTTGAATCAAGTTTCTGTTGTTTGCAACCAAAACACATCTTCATAAATTACATAATGATATAATAACATGTTTTAGAGAAATTTTAAGCCAAAAATCAAGAAAGATAATCCTATTCTTGCCAGGTCATAAATTAGTAAATAGGTTCTTTTTTATAAATCAGTAAGTGAAAGGCTCTCTGTCTAAGGTACACAGATCAGTCAGAAAGGATTTCAATAAACATCTTTAAATTTTCTGCTAAAAATAACATTTAGTAATAATCTGACATTAGTAGCACTAGATTATCAGGCATCTGTGGGGAAAGCATCTCTTGGAATAGTGTCAAAGCCTAAGCATACATGTAATCTGCCCATGATCCCTGCCCCCTTCCATACCTGCCTTGGGAAGAACAAAGAGATGTTTAATCACGGAAAACTCTCTGGGCATGATCTGATCCCTACTCTGGGTTTGAAAGTGACTGCTTCTCTCTTTTATCCCATAAAAACTGGCAATAATGATTTTCACTTACAGCTCCTTTTTCATTTCAGACACTGAAAGCTCCCTCTTCTCTAACAAGGATCTGATGAAGTAGCACATGTACAAACATTCTCTTGATAGGGTGTAAGCTAAACTGACTCAGGACATCTTATACTGTTTTCATCCCCATGTAATAATTTGCATCTCATATGGTAGTTACATGACAAGCCTTCATGTTTGTAATGATCAGTATAGTCTAAATTCTTCTATATAACAATCCTTGGAAGTTTAAGAAATATTTCTTTCTTACTCATTCAAAGTCTGAAGTAGGTCGAGGACTTTCCCTTTGTAGCCATGTCATATGCAACCAAATTGTTATAGTGGAGAAGGAAAGAGTTGACACACACCAGCTCGAACCACCTTATTCAGGTGTCCAGGGTTACTTAAGTTCTTCTACTCACATTTCATTTGTCTGAACTAGTCATCTGGCCTCAATCTAAGCAGAGGGAAGCTGGAAAATATAGATGACCATGGTGGCTATATGGTGAGCATAACAGTTTCTTTCTTTTTTTTTTTTTTTTTTTT
>NW_007728431.1:6119-7322 GCF_000696425.1 Galeopterus variegatus | reverse complement strand
CTCTACCGAGTGCGCCACCGGGCGGGCCCGAGCATAACAGTTTCTGCTACATAGTATCATGTTTCCTAGAAAAACATAGCAGTATCTATGCTCATGGATGGAAAAAAAAAAAAAATCTAACACAGTGTAGGGATAAGAAGTCTACTGTCCGCTCACACAAGACTGTCCAAGTGAACCTGGTACTTTGAGGGGTTTGTGAAGCTAAAATAAAAGCCCTAGTTATCTCAAACACAACAATGGAATGAGCTTCTTTTTTTTATTGCTGCTAAGATGTATCACTATATAAATCTCTCACTCTGCAAAATATTTAGATACAAAGCAGAATAATATAGTGAGCTTATTTAAACTTTAAAAAGAATAGAAAAATACACACTGCAGTGGCTACCAATATGCTATGCTAAAACTTTTTTGCTTTTTGGCCTCCAGTAAAATAAGGTAAGTGGTCTAATGCATGGTCCTCTGTGTATCGAGGTCCATCATAAAACCAGCACGCTTTAGCATAACTGGCAGTCACAGCTCACACATAACAGAAGAGTAAGTTATCCTGAAGACAAAAGCCAACTCTGCTATCCAGAATGGCTGATTTTCCAAGTCAGAACAGCTATTATCAGCTATTATCAGAAAAGTTAGATGAGGTGCTCATAGAAACTGGCAGCTCAAAATCTGTGTTCAGCAATTGTGTAGCTAGCCACACTTAGATTATCATTTAGTAGAATAATAAAGACAAACATTGCACTAAAAGATAATCTTATTTAATCACTGTTTACAAAATAAATCCCTATATCCATCTAAACAATGTAGAAAGTTTGAACTGTTAATATGTTCTCTACCTCTGTTTAGTGCTTTATTAATGGGGTGACCACTCTGCTTGGCCTATTTGCTAAAATTTGCTAGAACTCTGGGAGACCATATGGACAGCCAGATGGGTTGTTATAATTTTATGCCATTATTCTAAGGATGAAGTAAGGTATAAACATAATTTGCATTCGTTCACATCCGGCCTGCATACTTTTTATTAGTTTCATTTTTAATTCAGACATCAGAAGGGAAGATAATACCTTGCTACCGAGGCCCAGATGCCAACTAATTACTACAAGACACTCGAGCCCTGACATCACAGGCCAGGCCTCTGAACACGCTCCATCTTACTCAGTGACCCCACTGTAGTGATTAATAGGTTGAGTGCTAAGACCTAATGAGTGT
>NW_007728431.1:1754-5621 GCF_000696425.1 Galeopterus variegatus | reverse complement strand
ATCTTACTCAGTGACCCCACTGTAGTGATTAATAGGTTGAGTGCTAAGACCTAATGAGTGTGTCAGATCTTAGATGTTCTCCAGGCTAATGAAATTAGCATTAGATTGAACCAAATATTTGTTACTTGGTAGAGAGAGAAATTATAGTTTATAGAAAACTATATGCCTTTTCATCTCATAGTTTTTGAATTTATTTTATAATCATCAACCTAAAAGGCCTCTATACATACAGATCTTTCAAATACTAGAGGAAAATTTAAATATTTTAAATCAAATATTGATTTTCTTCTACAACAATGAATCCCTATGTTATATATAAAGTGAGATGGTTTTCAGAGACGTTTGTTGAAATGCAAGTTTCTAGAATTTACCAATAAAAATTTTGATAAAAGGGGGTTTAGGATACAGCCTAACATTATGTGTTTTTAGCAAGAGACCCATGGTTCAGAAGCAGAAAATCTGTGGACCAGACTTGAGAAAAACACTGCACAAAAGCAGGACTAATACCTGTGTCTTAGATTAATTGAATCCAGCAGACTTTTTGTTCTAAATAGTTATGTTTCTTAAAAAATTATCTGCATCCACAGAAGGAAAATTGTTTTTACATTGAGATTATAGTTTATGGGCCAATTATTTTTTGTTAAAAGATTAAAAACTATCAGGGTAAGACATGGATATTATTTCCAACAAACCATGTAAATATATGAGATCTACATTCAACAGTGAATATTGCAGGTAGTAACATTTCTATCTGATGGGGAATGGGCCTAGAATTGTGTTTCCTATTTTAAGTGAAAGACCAATGGGTAGCAGAATTTCTGAAATTCCTGATGTTTCTCCATGGCCAGACATGACATGAAAAATGTTTCAGTCCTGATAACTGAGGATTTCAGGCAACATTCCAAGTACTTACTTGGATATCATGTAGATATTACCATCATCAACTACTGCATACAAAGTATTTTCATGTGTTTAGCATTGTTTTCTTGAAACAAGCAGATACAAAATCCCTGTTAATTTTTAATTTAGACATATTTTATTCATCTATTACCCTAAAAATTTTAAGGCATTTTTTTTCCAAATTTATAGCTATTTTACCAAACTACCACTTTCTTAGTGAATTTCAAAAGAGTTCTCTTTTGTGCTCTTTAAGATCTGTGCCATATGTATTAAAATAGGAAAACAAGGGTATGAATAAAATGAAAATATTTATGATTAAATATAGCTTAAGTATTTACTTATTATAATTTCATACAGAGATTTAGTGGCTTGAGAAAATTATGTCATTTTTCATTTTAATGCTCCTCTTACTTCCAGCCAGGAAGTGGTTGTTGAAGGAGGAATGATTGTTGAGATAACAAGCTCCGCTAGGAATGGCTGAATGCTCTACAGCTCTGTTTCTTCCTCTAAGAAGCCAGTATTTCCCAGCATCCCTAAAATATCCCATATGATCTTCCCTGCTGCCTGCCTTCACTCTTTATTCAGTGGATGGAGAGATTTAGGGAAGAGGTACAAAGTCTTAGGTTATGGCATAGCCACCAGGTGCAACACTGAGCAGGAAATAAATGTGCATTGCCTTAAGCCACTGAAACTTTGAGGTTGTATGCTGAAAACTAACAGAGAAAGTAAATTGTCTGACTTATCTAAAAAGCTATATAAATTGTTGTCTTACTTATGAGTCAACTATCTGCTCGAGATAAAATTATGAATGTACAGGACTTGAAGTCCAAATTCAGTGAACCTCTATCAATTCACTAGAAGAGTCTGTTTCAACTATATTTAAGAGGCATACTTAGCACTTACTCAGGTCAAGATGACTTTGTATGTTACTCTAGCAAAGATTATTAAAGAACACCTGACCCACAGCATAGAGAAACAAGACCCACTGCATAATATCAACTGTTTCTATAATCATAGAAATAAAACTGTTAGAATCCTTAAAGCAACTGTCTAAAGGAGATTCTCAGAAAGTGTTTTAGAAGCAGAATTTTCCGTAGACATGCCCAAATAGCATTTTAAGAATATCTTTTGATGGTGGAAGAAAAATGCATCATTTTAACTTAACCTAAAGGATAAGTGAGACATATACTGGATTAATCTAAAATCACTGATATGTAAAAAGTGGAAAACACATACCAATGCCAACACACAGACACACACAAATATAAACACACACACAGGATTATTTCAGGATCAAATTTTTACCTTGGTAGTACAACAAAGAGACAATATCTTAAAAACATGTAAAAAGTGGAAAACACATACCAATGCCAACACACAGACACACACAAATATACACACACACATAGGATTATTTCAGGATCAAATTTTTACCTTGGTAGTACAACAAAGAGACAATATCTTAAAAATTAATAATTAGGTCACCGAACAAATGACCTTGTTGGGGGTAGCACACAAGTGATTACGTCGCAGTCATGTAGGAAATAAATCTGAATCAGACTTGCAGAAGGCCTGACCTAGATGTGGCTCTGTCATTTTCTAGACGTAAAGAGGAAGATTTGAGAAAGACAGAGAACACAGTGATTAAATGTTTGGAGTCTCAATTTCTATCTGCCACTAATGAGCTATTTGACTGGGGAAAACTACTTTATCTCTCTATTTCCTCAGCCTTAAAATATAGAGAAGATAATACTTATTTCACAGGTTGTTAAGAGGATTATGTCATATCAAGTTCTTAGAGAAGGCTTGCCTAAAATTAAATACTAAGAAATATTGAATATTATTACTAATTTTATATCTCCATCACTAACAGCCATTATTATCTTTATTTGTAAGATAAAAAATTACACTAAATGATCTATATGATTTCTTCAAATTCTTATATTCTGAGTCTTAAAATCAAATATCCAGTTGAAAAATGAAACTCTATAATTCATATATTTTAAGTAATGACTTTAAAAAAATCTAAAAGATAGTCTGGTCTGCTGTTAAAATTGATTTAAAGAGATAGGTTACATAATAATGCACTAATAATTCCAATATTTTTAACATTCAGAAATGAGAGGATACATTGATTTATTCATTATCCCTCATGATTCATACCCTCACGTGAACACAGAATGTAACAAGATAAGTGAAATGGAATTAACCATTTGAATAAAAAGATGTCATACTTAGTGAGTCCTATAGAGATAAGGAATTATTTCAATCACACAAACTTAAATGGGTCCAGAACATACATGATAACAATCAATTTTTACAGCTTAAAGTGTTTGCTTTCTGGGATATAAACTGTCAGCAGCTTGAGTTTTCTTTTTCATTCAGAAGAAAACATTTCTAACAGCTGTAGCAATAGTAGAAAATAAAACTAACATTATAGTGTACACTTTATTCCAAAATAAATGGAAATGTGCCTCACTTGGAAATTCCATAATTTAATAAATCTTGGTTTTTGCAAATTAATCCTCAAATACTTTATTAAGACTCAAAATGTAGTGAATAGTTTAAGATATTGAATCCTTAAAATCATTATAAATTCAGTTCTCATTATACTTTTGATTAGTTTTAAGTGACTATAATACAAAAACAGGGCTTTAATGTATCATGACACTGCATGTAAAACATTGTGGGATGCAGGAATTGTTTTCTTAGTCCAGAATTCTATTTATTCCAAGAAGCTTACCTCCTGCGTACATAACAGCCAGCATAATGGATGATATCCATGCTATTTCACTGTAGGTACTGTGGAATATTTGCTGTATTTCTTTGAAGAATACTGTGATGGCTTTGGGGAATGCATATGAAAATCCAATGGAGATAAAAGCTGCTCCAACCACAACCCAGCCCCATCCTCCATCAGGGGGTGGATATGGGGTTTGGGCACCTGTTGTTGATGGCATTTCTGCT
>NW_007728431.1:0-1220 GCF_000696425.1 Galeopterus variegatus | reverse complement strand
TCTTATTTCTAAGCATAAGGAAAACATGTGTGATCAACTAAGACAGAATACTTTCTTTATCCAAAATGTTTACTTTAAGATTTTCTATACAAAGTTTAAAAAGGACTATGTATTAAAACTGAAGAATGATAAAGAATTAAATGATAGGCATATTTTTATGCCTTATTTATTAAAAGTGGAAAACTTAAAACCATTTCATCCTAAATCTATTTTTTAAACCTATAGGATTATTAATTGCATGGTTCTATGGAATTAAATTAATTTTAATGCGTTTCCAATATTGGTGCTACCTATGATTTTATGAATGATACACTTTATGTATTTCTTATAGCAATGAAATTCTCTCAATCAAATGAATGGTATGTTTGTTGCGGGAAGTGGAAAAGGGACTTTCTTTCTAGATATGTGTAGGAACACTTAATTGCTAGCTTCATGGTACAGAGCAACGATTTTCCCGTGGAAGAAAAATATCACATACAGCTTAATACATTTGAAATTTAACAAGTTAAATTGAAAAACATCTTGGTTCCCTAAAATCAATGTTTCTTGGTAGAGTGATGTTGATTTATTAGTCCTTAGCTTAGTTGCCAGTATTTCTCAGTATCTTCCTTATACTACTCTCGTTCCATTTGTGGATATTTTTCAATTGAAATGTGGGGGAAAGAGAGAATCATTCTTCTGTTGGCAAGATAACCTCTGAAATAAGTTAATAAAAACTAATTTAACCATGTTTTCAGAAAACCTACCAAAAATTAAACAAGTATCTATGAAAACAGACGTAGAAGTTTAATTTTTGTTTCATGTCAAATTGCATCTAAAATATCTTCAGTGGGGCCGGCCTGGTGGCGCACTGGATGGTGCGCCGCTTGGGAAGCGCGGCAGCGCTCCCGCCNACCTTATTTCCATTTTTGTATATCACTCTTGATAGTCACTAAAGTGTATTTTCCAGTTACAACAACAACATGATTTTTCATAAATATTTCACAGACATTTTTACTACACTTATGCTCATAAAATTATAAAAATTACAAATCATGGGCTATCATAGGCTAAAAATTGAAAGCATTTAATTTGTTTATGGAAACAAAAATTACTCAAAATGAAGTTAAGGAGTTAGATCTGAACTAAAGTACCAGTCAAAAAATAAAAGCTGTTTCAATCTTATTTCTAAGCATAAGGAAAACATGTGTGATCAACTAAGACAGAATACTTTCTTTATC
>NW_007728430.1:305846-306871 GCF_000696425.1 Galeopterus variegatus | reverse complement strand
AAAAACTTTAACTTAAAGCAATACATTTATTATATAAATAAGAAATACAAATTGGCAAAAAAAAAAAAAAAAGAAAGAAAGTAATCAAATCCAACCAAGCCAAAAAAAATTTCATGAACATTTTCATTTAGACTCTTCTGGACTTTTCTGATTAATATTTAGACTTATTTAATACAGTGAGGAGCCATATTTTTATTTTTTTAAAAGGCAAAAAAGTATGGCTAAATCTTTATTTTAATTTTACAAATGTATCTTATAGCTCTGCCAGATTTTCAGGCCTGTTGCTTTTGTTCAGCCCTTATCAAGAGACACCACCCCACCCCACCTTCTACACTCCTTCCCTCCCCACCTGCAGCTGGAACCACATCCCATTCCCCAGGACCTCAACCAGTACTGGTACTCTTATTAGATAAGAATGATGCTTCAGAATATTTGTGCTCTCCCCTTTAAAGGATTCAGAGTTTGGGTAGGTTTGGGCAGCACTGCATGTCTTCCTTCTAGAGATTCACTATAAATGTTAGTATTTTGAAGGTTCTGAGAAGTGCTACAGTAAAGAAATATTGTTTGATCCAGCAATTACCAAGTCTCTGTGGCCAAGGAATCCTTTTTCTTCTTCTGCTTTGACTATATGAACATCTTGTAGAACTGGTGTTCTTAAGAACACAGAGCTAATTTGGGGAAGTAACTCAAGCCTTGCTCCAAAGCTAGTACTCTTTTCACTCTAACATGCTGCTTCCTGCCACCTTCCACCTGGTGACAGTGTACCCTAATTGCAGAAGATGTACTTGGGGGAAGAGAGAGATGGTCTCTTGAGATTCAGATTTGAAAGTCTATAAATATCAAATATTGTCATGTCATAAATGTTTTAGCCTCATCTGCTTCCCAGTTGTAAAGGGGTAACAGAGAGGTGCAAGTGTATCAGAAACCAACTGCCTTAACAATAGGATCCCCTACCACTCAACACCCTCCTACCACTTCCACCCTTCACCCCCCTAAAAAACCTCAAACAAAACTGCTGCTTCTGC
>NW_007728430.1:294100-305306 GCF_000696425.1 Galeopterus variegatus | reverse complement strand
CCTCCTACCACTTCCACCCTTCACCCCCCTAAAAAACCTCAAACAAAACTGCTGCTTCTGCGACAAAGCAGGGTATCAGTATTGTGGTAGTGTTTGAAACTGTTGTGAATCATGTAAACCAGGAGGGAGATGTGCTCATTTCCACTGCTACTGCCTTATCTGAACTGTTTTCTACCACCACTGTTTCCATCCACAGCCTGTACAGGAAAGTGGGGGAGGGAGGAGCAGAAAAAAGAAATTGACTTCTCACTTTGACTGCCAAAATCAACTGCCTGCAATTTTCCAAAGTCGCTGAGGCTGCGCAGTGGATGTTATTTGTGGAATAGATGAGCTATTGCTGTCTTGCAGGTCTCTTCAAGCACTGCCCCCTATCAGACCCAGCATCATTCTGAGTTGATGAGAATCACACACAATGCGGTAAATGCTATGGCTCCCTGAACCTCCAGACTGAACTACAGCACTTCCATACCTAAGGTTCTTGCCAGCAATCCTCCCTCGTGCCCCACAGCCATTCTGCATTTTGGTGACAGATCAATCTTTCTAAAGCATTGATTTAACTCTACCACTCCACTGCTCAACAGTCTTTGCTGTCTTCTCACTGCCTCCAGACACTTTTGCTTGATAATTCCAGGTCTTCACAACCTGTCAGGTGTATACATACTTTTCAGTCTTCACTACTGCTACTTTCCAAAGCTCTCTTCACTCCACTCAAATGGCAATAGATAGTGATCCTGGAACTTACTTTGTACTTCACCCTCGCTTGAACACCCTGTCTTTCAAAATCCTCTCCAGCTGTGAGACCCAGCTCAAACCTTCCTCCACCCTCCTTCCCCCAGTAGCCACTACGAAGGGTACCTAGGACTTCGCACAAGAGTTTTTTTCTCACGTAGGTGTTTCTGGGTCTGGGTAACTGTACACACAACCCTGAATAATTCTGTACCTTTTAACAAGGGGAGTGTGAGACAGGAAGGCTAACTCAGCTGACTGTTCACTCAGAAGGGTGGAATGAGGGAGTAGCCAGAGGAGTAGAGTCCCTTGGAGACTGTACAATGTGTAGGCTAGGGGTGAACCACAGCTCACTTGATTAGAGTGAAGTGCTGTTGATCAAGTTCATGGGTTCAGATCCCCACACCCGCCAGCTGCCAAAATTAAAAGAAAACATACGTATGGGTTGCACTATTCTTTACTGGCGGCTGGCCAGTATGGGGATCCGAACCCATGGCCTTGGTGTTACAACACTGTACTCTAACCAACTGAGTAACCTGGCCAGCCCTGGCCTGCACTTTTTTAATTAAAACAAAAAAAAATTTATTAAATGCCAGGGGAAAAAAATTCAACTTTATCGATAGGAAAAGTTATCAGTGAAAAAATTGACCCACATTTTCATCACCAAAACGGTAATATTTGTATATATTTCAAAAGTAAAAATACAAAGGCAGTTTTCTTTATTTTATGTTAAATTATGAGATCTGGGGGCCTGGGCTGATAATCACTGGTATAAACCTCAGAACCTGGGTCTGGAGATGAACCTGCCTGAGACATTGTGCCCTAACATGCTCCACAAATGAGAACATTAAGGTTCTCCTCTCGCTTCAGGCAACCGGAGGCCTGGTTTTAGCTGAGATTCTTCTATGTTAACACAGCAGATTCCCTAAGTCCGAGGACTCCGTTACTTGTTACTTGTCTTACCACATCATCCAGCCTCCCTTGAGGGTAAGGACATGTCACACTCCTCTCACCCTCTTCTGGGGAGGGTCCAGCACAATGCCTTTTGCATAGTGGGTCATCAAGAAATTCCTGTTTATGATGATGAAGAAATGGCTTGAGAGAAAGTGACTTCACCCATATGTGTGTTGAATTTTTTTTTTTAAAGCAGCACACCTACTTAGTGGAAGTCATTGTCAGGGAATATTCTTGATTGTGCACCGCAGGAACCCAGGGCTCCAGCTTCCTTCACTCACTCACCCAGCTGGACTCTCAACAGTTCCACCTGTTAACAGGTGTGGTCCCACACACAGGCGTGTGCGTACTTGTGCTTGGTATGAGAAGCTCTCAAAGGTACTGCTTATGTAAAATATCCTAAAAATATTTTCCCACTGCCTTAAAGTGCTGTCTCAGATTTTCACCATTATTTAATTTTTTAGATTAAGTAATAAGGACCATGTTACTAGGGAGGGAAAATGCATTAAGTTATAATCACCTGATATCTTGGCTTCATTTAGTTATGAGAGGGCTCCCATTTATCATTGCACTCACTGCAGTGTATCTGATGATCTCTTTTCCTGTTTGTCGAAGCCATCATGAGCTGCTTCAGCCTATCTCTGGCACGTGGTACAATGTCTGCCTAGCACAGAGTGGGCTCTCAAAAATATTGTTGAACCAAACTTAAGCAGCCTGTTCTATTTAGAGAGTTCTAAAAGTAGTGCCTAAAAAAGTGAGCTAAGGAATGTAGTCTTGTATGAGGAAGTGTTCCATCAAATGCACTGCTTGATTGGCTTCCGCAATGGGTAAGAGGACCACCAAAGACAAACACTTCTGTCAATCTGGTTAACCTTGATCAGTGGCTTGCCTATGAAGATGCGCAGCCTCTGGCTCAACTAAGATGAAGGGAATTGCCCTCAGTAATTAAAAGTACCTCAAGGACAGACCCACCCCTACCCTCTAATTTAGTGTTCCCCATTCCAAAAAGGCAAACTGTTTCCTGAGGACAGAATCGGTATCATATACAGACTGTGTTCTTAAGAGTCTAGCACAGAGTCTGGCACATAATAGGAACTAAAACATGATAGCTAATAATTATGCAGTGCTTACCATGTGCCAGATACTTCTCTAAGCATTTTTATATACGTTAATTCATGTAATCCTCACAACACTAAGAGGCAGACACTATTTTTATCATCCCCATTTTACAGATGGGGAAACCAAAGGACACAGGAATTTATGTGACTTGCCCATGGTCAAAGAGTCCCAGAATCCATGCTTTTAAACACTATGCTTTAGTGCCTTTAAGTGGGAGTGAATGCATAATCTCACTGCACCGTGCTTTTTATAGCTGATTGTTTGCACATCTTGCTGCAACACTAAGGCACGGTCTCCTCCACCATACGGTTTCTAGCGCAGGGTCATTTGCTGACTTTTATTCATCGTCATTATCGCATTTTGTTCATTTGTTTCTGTTTTTTGCTTTGGTGGCTGGCCGGTAAAGGCATCCCAACTCTTGACCTTCATGTTATCAGCACCACTCTCTAACAAAGTAAGCGAGTGAACCTGCCAGCCCATTCCTATTTGCCGAGCCGTAGCAAGGCTACCGTGCATACCTGTGGCCACCAGGCGGCACTGTGGGCACACGTCCTCTTCCACTTCCCTCCGGTACTTCGGGCCCGAGAGGGGCGGAGCCAGCGTTGGGCAGGGCCAGCGAGGCCCTCAAGGCAGTAGCTATCCCGGCGGGCCGCGCGCGTGGCCGCGTTTGAATGGCCCTCAGTGGGGCCCGTCCCGGAGCCGAGGGACGCTCTAGGCTGCCGGTGCGGTTCGTCAGCGCCAGGGCTGGGCTGAGGCGCCGTGGTACCATGAGGCACCGGTAAGTGACGGCCGAGCCAGGGCGAGCCCCGCGTCCTCCGTTGCCCTTCCCGGGCAGGGCTTCTTCGGTCCGTGGGCCCACCTGAAGGCCCCGCGGCGGGGCTGCCTAGGTCGCGGGGCGGAGCGGTGAGGCTGGGGTGGAGCCCCCGGCTCCCGTGGAGCCCTCCGGCCGGCCGCGACGAGGAGAGTCGGGGCAGCAGGTGCTGGTCGGCTCCGGGTGGGCCCGAGGAGCCCCGGCCGGGAGAGGCGTGGACGGGACCTGCTGTCACTATTCATCTTCGGGTGGAGTCGCAATCTGCACCCAGGGAGGGTGAAGGACAGGACGCGTGTGAGTCGAGCTGTTTGAGGACAGGTTTTCCCGAGAGCCGCCTAGGCCTGGCCCTGGCATTTCCTTATTTTCTGACGGGTCCTTGTTTCCTTGACAGATGAGCTTTTGTTTCGCAGGACAAAAATTTGACATAACTGCATAAGAATTGCTGATTGCAGCTTTAAAAAGCTCATTGTTTTTTCTGAAAAGTTGTTTTGTAACAGTACCTAGGCTTTTTCTACGCTCTTAAAATTGTCTTAAATATGGAAATAACAGAGTTGATTTGTTTTCTTGTGGCTTATAGTTTCTCGAAAACAGAGGTATCTATGTCAGTTACTTTGCAGATTTTTTTTTTAAATTACAAGAGAAACTAGTTCTGTAATTATCACCAATTTAGCACTAGCAAACTTTCTGAGAAACTAGTTCACCTCATATTTAAACTTGTGTAAAATAGTTATCCTGTTGATTTTTTTTTTTTTTTTAACTAGCCTCAGACTTGAACCAGAACTTTATACACTGAGGCTTTTGCTTGGCTAATAACTTAGTATTGTAATAGTGATGATGGGTAATATTTATTTTTTGCTTTCTATATGCTAAGCATTGTTTTAAAAGCGTTGCTTTGGGACAGATACTTTTATCCCCATTTTGACAAGGAGGAAACTGAGGCACAGGGAAGTTAAGTAACTTGGACGAGGTTACACAGTTAATGTAATTGGAACTCAATCAGGCTGGCTCCACACTTTTAACTGTAATGCTCAACTGCCTCCTCTTTTTAATTTACAAAGTGCTTTCATTTAATTTACTTCAACTTTGGAGATATGAGTGCCTTTGTGTACGCATACGTTCATTCACACATCATTCAAGATCTCTGCTCTTGTTGACTATACTTAAGTTTTATTTCAGGTAAAGGGAATTCATAAGGTTTGTGTGTGTGTTGTGTATATAGTGTTAATTCCTTTGTATAATTTTATGGAAGTAGAGAATAGTTAGAAACCTATGCATTTCTTTTAAATAAATCATTTATACATTTAATGTTTTTCTTCCTAAAACTATTGAGTGGTTACTCTGTACTTGGAATGGTTATACTTAATTAATAGCCCCATGACAAAAAGTAAAGTTCAAAAGCAAAATCACTTAGTAAGAAGTCAGCAGTTTACATGTATTTATAGCAGAGCTTTTAAGTTTTTTTATCGGTTACCAAGCTTTTGATTTCCTCTATGCCCAGCATAGTGTTAGACCCAAAAGAAATGTGCCAGGGCAGCAAACCTTAGGAAAGTCAGTCTAGTTTGGTATATGAGATTACCAACAAACAAAAAAAATACACGCTCTACTCTTCATTGGTACAGTGGGTATATGCTGAACTGAACTGAGTAAAGCTTCTGCAGAGAAGTAACAATTGAAGAATTTATGTAGGGCATTGAATAGAAGGGCAGGTGGGGAATTTTAGTGAGGAAACAGTGTGTTCAAAGACAAGGATTGCCAGCAGTCCCCAGAGTGAGCGGCATGGACAGATTCTCCCTCAGAGCTCCAAAAAGAACCAACCCTACTGACACCTTGATTTCATCCTTCTGGCCCCTCAAATTGTGAGAGAATAAATTTCTGTTGTTTAAAAAAAAAAAAAGACTTGGAATTGGGAATGAAAATGATTTTTTCTAGGGAATAATAACTCTGGTCTATTTGGAAAGCTCCTGCTGAGAAAAGTGAGATCATGTGGGGCAAAACTATGAGGAGTGTTGTATAAGACATGTCAGAAAGGTTTAGGTCTGATGGATTTGTATATGAGCAGAGAGCTCATCTGAAACTTTTAAGTCAGTGGTTCTCAACTGGGTTCAGTTTTGCTCCCCAGGGGACATTTGGCAATGTCACACTTCAAGGGAGGAGTTGCCAGTGGCATCTACTGGACAGAGTCCAGGAATACTGTTAACACTCTATAATGGGACGGCCGCTCCATAGGAAATAATTACTCCAAATGTTAGTGGTGCTGAGGTTGAGAAACCACATTTTAAGTTGAATGTATATTTGGTTAGCCTATGCTTTACATGTGTTGTAGGTAAGAATTAAGATGAATTTTAGGAGGATGAGTACAGCAATACTAAAGTTGGGAAGAAGCTGGCGCAGAGACCTCAAGGAGTCTTGGGGGAGGGGAGAGTCTGTAGGAGATAGATGGGAGTGATGAGAATGCGCATGTAGTGGTAAATGAGACAATTATTTAAATAACATCTTTTCTGAGTTTAAAAATAATGCCTGTTCATTGTAGGAAATTGAGGAAATGTAAAGAAGAGGGGGGAAATCACACATAAAATCCCCCAAGCAGAAAGAATAACTTAATATTTTAAAGTGGTAATTCCTTTCAAGTCTTTCTTTTATGCTGATAATTATTTTCCTTTTTATAAAAGTGGGATTATACATTTTTCTCCCTGTGGGTTTTTTTCTGTGTGTTTTTTTGACTCAGCACATAACAGATATTTTCCATTCTTTGAAAAAAATGTTCTTGTTTTGTTTTGGGTTTTTTTGGCGGCTGGTGAAAAATGTTCTTTTTAATGGTCATAGAATTTGTTTTGTGTGCGTGTTCACTTGAAATTGGGAATTTTGCTTTGTATTCAAAAGAGACATTTTGAAGGGAGAAATATTAGAACACAATGATTGATTAAGTATAGAAAACAANGAATTTATGTGACTTGCCCATGGTCAAAGAGTCCCAGAATCCATGCTTTTAAACACTATGCTTTAGTGCCTTTAAGTGGGAGTGAATGCATAATCTCACTGCACCGTGCTTTTTTGCTTAAATCAGGGTATAAATGAGACTGCCCCAGGTGCTTCCTTCTCACGTTCACAAAAGCAATCCTCCACCACTGAACTCCATTCTCTCAGGGGGCTCAATGAAGGCTAACCAGTCTGATGCATGTGTAGGCAACAGTCCCATGGACTGGCACTTGTAGACAGCCAATGCCAAACCCATCAGGTTCCCAATGAGATAGACCAAACCCTGAAGAAACTTCTGGCTTGAACTTTCTAGCATCTTGAAAGTTGCTGAAATAGCCATAAGTGCCTGAATGGGTCGCCAGGCCATCATACACACCATCATAGTAGGGAAGATGGAGATAGTATTGCCTGCCATGTACATGATGAAGAGGTTCATGGGAATCTGTTTGAGGGGACCCAGGGCGATGTCCCAGCAGCGCTGTGGCCACCAGGCGGCACTGTGGGCACACGTCCTCTTCCACTTCCCTCCGGTACTTCGGGCCCGAGAGGGGCTTAGCCAGCGTTGGGCAGGGCCAGCGAGGCCCTCAAGGCAGTAGCTATCCCGGCGGGCCGCGCGCGTGGCCGCGTTTGAATGGCCCTCAGTGGGGCCCGTCCCGGAGCCGAGGGACGCTCTAGGCTGCCGGTGCGGTTCGTCAGCGCCAGGGCTGGGCTGAGGCGCCGTGGTACCATGAGGCACCGGTAAGTGACGGCCGAGCCAGGGCGAGCCCCGCGTCCTCCGTTGCCCTTCCCGGGCAGGGCTTCTTCGGTCCGTGGGCCCACCTGAAGGCCCCGCGGCGGGGCTGCCTAGGTCGCGGGGCGGAGCGGTGAGGCTGGGGTGGAGCCCCCGGCTCCCGTGGAGCCCTCCGGCCGGCCGCGACGAGGAGAGTCGGGGCAGCAGGTGCTGGTCGGCTCCGGGTGGGCCCGAGGAGCCCCGGCCGGGAGAGGCGTGGACGGGACCTGCTGTCACTATTCATCTTCGGGTGGAGTCGCAATCTGCACCCAGGGAGGGTGAAGGACAGGGCGCGTGTGAGTCGAGCTGTTTGAGGACAGGTTTTCCCGAGAGCCGCCTAGGCCTGGCCCTGGCATTTCCTTATTTTCTGACGGGTCCTTGTTTCCTTGACAGATGAGCTTTTGTTTCGCAGGACAAAAATTTGACATAACTGCATAAGAATTGCTGATTGCAGCTTTAAAAAGCTCATTGTTTTTTCTGAAAAGTTGTTTTGTAACAGTACCTAGGCTTTTTCTACGCTCTTAAAATTGTCTTAAATATGGAAATAACAGAGTTGATTTGTTTTCTTGTGGCTTATAGTTTCTCGAAAACAGAGGTATCTATGTCAGTTACTTTGCAGATTTTTTTTTAAAATTACAAGAGAAACTAGTTCTGTAATTATCACCAATTTAGCACTAGCAAACTTTCTGAGAAACTAGTTCACCTCATATTTAAACTTGTGTAAAATAGTTATCCTGTTGATTTTTTTTTTTTTTTTAACTAGCCTCAGACTTGAACCAGAACTTTATACACTGAGGCTTTTGCTTGGCTAATAACTTAGTATTGTAATAGTGATGATGGGTAATATTTATTTTTTGCTTTCTATATGCTAAGCATTGTTTTAAAAGCGTTGCTTTGGGACAGATACTTTTATCCCCATTTTGACAAGGAGGAAACTGAGGCACAGGGAAGTTAAGTAACTTGGACGAGGTTACACAGTTAATGTAATTGGAACTCAATCAGGCTGGCTCCACACTTTTAACTGTAATGCTCAACTGCCTCCTCTTTTTAATTTACAAAGTGCTTTCATTTAATTTACTTCAACTTTGGAGATATGAGTGCCTTTGTGTACGCATACGTTCATTCACACATCATTCAAGATCTCTGCTCTTGTTGACTATACTTAAGTTTTATTTCAGGTAAAGGGAATTCATAAGGTTTGTGTGTGTGTTGTGTATATAGTGTTAATTCCTTTGTATAATTTTATGGAAGTAGAGAATAGTTAGAAACCTATGCATTTCTTTTAAATAAATCATTTATACATTTAATGTTTTTCTTCCTAAAACTATTGAGTGGTTACTCTGTACTTGGAATGGTTATACTTAATTAATAGCCCCATGACAAAAAGTAAAGTTCAAAAGCAAAATCACTTAGTAAGAAGTCAGCAGTTTACATGTATTTATAGCAGAGCTTTTAAGTTTTTTTATCGGTTACCAAGCTTTTGATTTCCTCTATGCCCAGCATAGTGTTAGACCCAAAAGAAATGTGCCAGGGCAGCAAACGTTAGGAAAGTCAGTCTAGTTTGGTATATGAGATTACCAACAAACAAAAAAAATACACGCTCTACTCTTCATTGGTACAGTGGGTATATGCTGAACTGAACTGAGTAAAGCTTCTGCAGAGAAGTAACAATTGAAGAATTTATGTAGGGCATTGAATAGAAGGGCAGGTGGGGAATTTTAGTGAGGAAACAGTGTGTTCAAAGACAAGGATTGCCAGCAGTCCCCAGAGTGAGCGGCATGGACAGATTCTCCCTCAGAGCTCCAAAAAGAACCAACCCTACTGACACCTTGATTTCATCCTTCTGGCCCCTCAAATTGTGAGAGAATAAATTTCTGTTGTTTAAAAAAAAAAAAAGACTTGGAATTGGGAATGAAAATGATTTTTTCTAGGGAATAATAACTCTGGTCTATTTGGAAAGCTCCTGCTGAGAAAAGTGAGATCATGTGGGGCAAAACTATGAGGAGTGTTGTATAAGACATGTCAGAAAGGTTTAGGTCTGATGGATTTGTATATGAGCAGAGAGCTCATCTGAAACTTTTAAGTCAGTGGTTCTCAACTGGGTTCAGTTTTGCTCCCCAGGGGACATTTGGCAATGTCACACTTCAAGGGAGGAGTTGCCAGTGGCATCTACTGGACAGAGTCCAGGAATACTGTTAACACTCTATAATGGGACGGCCGCTCCATAGGAAATAATTACTCCAAATGTTAGTGGTGCTGAGGTTGAGAAACCACATTTTAAGTTGAATGTATATTTGGTTAGCCTATGCTTTACATGTGTTGTAGGTAAGAATTAAGATGAATTTTAGGAGGATGAGTACAGCAATACTAAAGTTGGGAAGAAGCTGGCTCAGAGACCTCAAGGAGTCTTGGGGGAGGGGAGAGTCTGTAGGAGATAGATGGGAGTGATGAGAATGCGCATGTAGTGGTAAATAAGAATTAAGATGAATTTTAGGAGGATGAGTACAGCAATACTAAAGTTGGGAAGAAGCTGGCGCAGAGACCTCAAGGAGTCTTGGGGGAGGGGAGAGTCTGTAGGAGATAGATGGGAGTGATGAGAATGCGCATGTAGTGGTAAACGAGACAATTATTTAAATAACATCTTTTCTGAGTTTAAAAATAATGCCTGTTCATTGTAGGAAATTGAGGAAATGTAAAGAAGAGGGGGGAAATCACACATAAAATCCCCCAAGCAGAAATAATAACTTAATATTTTAAAGTGGTAATTCCTTTCAAGTCTTTCTTTTATGCTGATAATTATTTTCCTTTTTATAAAAGTGGGATTATACATTTTTCTCCCTGTGGGTTTTTTTCTGTGTGTTTTTTTGACTCAGCACATAACAGATATTTTCCATTCTTTGAAAAAAATGTTCTTGTTTTGTTTTGGGTTTTTTTGGCGGCTGGTGAAAAATGTTCTTTTTAATGGTCATAGAATTTGTTTTGTGTGCGTGTTCACTTGAAATTGGGAATTTTGCTTTGTATTCAAAAGAGACATTTTGAAGGGAGAAATATTAGAACACAATGATTGATTAAGTATAGAAAACAATGGGGGTAAAAGTCTATGACATTTCTAAGGTTTTATATCTTGGAAACTAAAAGAATGGTGGAATAACTGAAATAAATTGGAATTCTCATGATAATTTTCATTTAGGTATGTAAACTGTCATTCACAGAGACACATAGTGAGATTTTAATGAAAAGCCCTTGATATCTGTCAACTTACATTCTTCCTAAAACTGCTAAAATTAATCTTCCTTTTTTTTGTTGTTTTTAACTTTATTTTTTGTACTATGCTTATTTTTCCGTTTTTTTTCTTAGCAAGCCTCTCCCTTTCCCTTTTTTTGAAAGATTTTTTAGAGTATTTTTCCTATTAAAATACTAAATAAGGTTTAAGTTTGTTGGGCATGAATACTTTGAGAGATTAAAGGGCTAGTTTTGGTTTTCTAAGTGCAGAATAATACTGTTTTACAAGCAAGAGGTGAGTATGACTCCTTTTACAGGGGAGTAGGAATTATCTTTAAAAATGCTTGTTCTGTAACAGGATGCGTCATAACATCAAACCAGTCAATATTAGATTGATGTTTCATCAGTCATACTTGTTGATCTATATCAATTAATTTGTTGCTTTCTTTTTTTTTTCCTTTTTGTCTTTTTTCATGACCGGCAACGGATCGCAACCCTCAGTGTTGCGCCCGTACCGGACCGGGACCGGCCACGGGATCGCAACCCTGGGTGTTGCGTCCGCACCTCGCTCAGCCAGTGAGCGGCCGGTCTGTATGTGGGATCCGAACCCTCGGCGGGAGCGCCGCCAC
>NW_007728430.1:285682-293100 GCF_000696425.1 Galeopterus variegatus | reverse complement strand
GGTGTTGCGTCCGCACCTCGCTCAGCCAGTGAGCGGGAACTGGTCTGTATGTGGGATCCGAACCCTCGGCGGGAGCGCCGCCACACTTCCCAAGCGGCACACTGCAGCAGTGCGCCACCGGGTCGCCCCGTTAATTTGGTGCTTTCTGAAAAATGTATTTAGGAAAGTAAATTTAAAGAAAAACCTTAAATGTAATACTAATGGTAGTTTTACTAGGAGCATACACTTTTCAAATTTGACTTTCCTTTGCCAGGTTCAAATGCCTTGTTTACTATTTCTTACTCATCTCCAAGTATTTTCTCACAAACAGCTTGTATTTATTAACTTTGGAGAAGTTTGTATTAAATTTACCATCCTTGTTCTTGGGACATTAGGAGGGTAGAGATGGGAGAAAGGATGCTCTAAAAGGTCCTCCTATTTAGCTTTCCTCCACCTAACCATCTCTCCTTCAGTTTTACACACTGCCTGAAATTGTTTTTGCATTGAATAAGTCACCCAGAAACCTACCACCTGTGTATGAGTCATGAGATGCCCATTCTAGCATCTACTCTTCTCACTAGTATAATCTTAAGACATGCTTGGTGTTATAGTGGGGAAGGCACTATTATGGAATTCACAGCTCTATTCCTGGCTCTCCTATTAGTAACCGAGTGTTCTTGGGCAAGTCGCTTAATCTCATCTGTAAATTGAAATTATCTCCAACATCCTTTCCAACACTGAGGATCTGTGAATCTATGAAGTGGTTTTCAAGGGGAGACCTCTGGGGAAGAAACCTCTGGAAAAATATTAGTCTTTCACATCTTAGTGTGAATTAATCATAGATGATTTCTTCTAAAGGCGTTTTAAAAAGCTACTCCCATATTATAGGATTGGGGAAAGAATCTTAGAATGGAATTTAAATGCCACTAGACTATAAGCTTCAGGAGGGCAGAGATCTTTGTTTTGTCCACTGATGTTTCCCCAGCACTTAGAATAGTAATTAGCCCATAACATGTCCTTAATATTTGTTGAATGAGTGGAGAAATAAAGGAATGGGTTGTTGAGGAAAGATGGGCTTGTTGGATTTCTGCACAAATGTTCTGATTACTTTGAAAGAACTCAGAATACAAGCCAACCAGAATACAACCCAGTCACTCCTATAATGTAAAAATACCTTTTAGTAGTAGTAAAGCATCCATTGTTCATTTGGTTGCCTTTTAGAACTATTAAGCAATACTGCCCTGACTGCCCCTCCTACTCACAAAGTACAGTTTTGTCCATCACCACATCTTGCTTCGTGCCAGCTTGACATTTAAGTGTACCTCTTACTCTTATTTGCAAAAACCTATGCCCTACCAATTCCCTATATCATTTAATATAATCATTAACTGTTGATGTTTATAGTTGTAGCAAAAATAAATCTTTTATATTAATTGAAATTTGGCCTTTTATCCATGGAATATTCATGGCACAGCAGTTGAAAAGTGGCACTCATGGCCTTCTTGTTCCAGTCATCCTAGTTTCACAACTGCCATATAAATAATCTTCAATAATAGTTTTTCATCATGTGATTCCTATACAAAGCTTCTCACTAAGTCTATTTGGTCTACAAGATCAAGTCCAGATTCCTGACCCAGCATTCAGTGACTTCTGCATTTTAGCCAATCTTTCTTTCTAGTATGTTCCCCTATGGTGACCTGGACTCAATAATTATGTAATTATTGAATAGTTGGTATAGAAAATAAGGAAACAAAAAGCAGTTATTCTCACTTAGAAAATATATTTCCAGTTGAAGAAAGGTTGGCAGATGATTTCTGAAGAAGCCTGTATAGGGTGGCATTCATCATTTGAGTGAATTATCAATTTACTGAAAAGTAGCATCAGGGAATAGAATCCTTAGTACTCTGTATAAAATTTTTTTCTATTCTTGTTTATAGACGTGTTTGGAAACTAAGTGATAATTGGAAAGAAATTAAATATGCATACCTAATGGCATCAATTTACATGCTTGTCTTCCCAAATGTGGCATTATTTCTCAAACCAACCTTCCATGGGAAACTGAATTAAGATCTGAATTAAGAAACTGAATTAAATCATCATTCAGCGAATATTAAATCCTTAGGACTTATTCCAGGTACTAGGAGTTTTGAGTTGTTCTGAGCATGGTATCAGGATAAGAGGACTTAGTTGTACGATTTGAATATTTAATGGTATCAGATTCTGATAATTTGGTAATTCCCCTTCCTCAATAGGAATAAACTTAGCAAGTGTTCTAGACAATCCAGGTAACCTGATGGGGTGTCCTTTCCCTGGACAGTGTGAAAATAGGCACTGCCCGCATTTGTCTCTGCTTCTCTCTGTTCTTCCATTGTTCACTTCCTGACCCCAATCCATGCCCCGTTTAACTGACACATTCTTTACAAATGTTGACCTTCAATCAGCTTAGACTCTAGAAGTGATTAAAAGGCTCCAAACTAATCAAGTCAACAGAATGTGCTCTACCAGTATAATATTTTCCCATATAGTTTATAAAAAGCACAGTTAATTTACCATTCACTTTGTTGCTTTTTGAGTACAAGTATTTGCTGCCCTTGTGAACTACCTCCCTACCCCAATTCTTGACCAAATACTCCTAAGAAGGGAATGTCACATTTAGGGAATCACATAATCTTTCTTTGAATCTGGCTCAATGTTAAACTTTTTTTTTTTTTTTTTTTAATTCTCATGATAAGTTCTCATTGCTGTACAATGGGTCACATGATCTGGTCAGCCCAAGTTATTTTTTTGAACACTCTTGTAGTAGTTATGAAAATAAATTTTACACGTCGATTTAGTGAAACACTCATTAAAAATCACTGGGTGGGGCCGGCCCCGCGGCACACTCGGGAGAGTGCAGCGCTGGGAGCGCAGCGACACTCCTGCCGCGGGTTTGGATCCTATATAGGAATGGCCAGGTGCGCTCACTGGCTGAGCACGGTGTGGGTGACACCACACCAAGGGTTGCGATCCCCTTACCAGTCACAAAAAAGACAAAAAAAAAAAAATCACTGGGTGAATCTTATTGGACTAGAAGCTGTTATTTTCTGTGAGATGATTCTTTAAATATCGTTGCTTTAAACCACGTCTTATATTTTATAGTTTAACTCAAAGAACATTTCCCTAAGCTCTTAGATAAATCCTTAATGAGGTTACCAATTCAAGGAGATTTCAGAAAGTTCATGGAAAATGGAATTAAAAGATAAAAATTAAAAATATAAACTTTAGGGCCGGCCCCATGGCTCACTCGGGAGAGTGCGGTGCTTGTAGCGCAGAGGCTGAGGGTTCAGATCCTATATAGGGATGGCTGGTGCGCTCACTGGCTGAGCGTGGTGCAGGAGGGTTGCGATCCCCTTACCGATTGGAAAAAACAATAAAAATAAAAATTAAAAATAAACTTTACTCCTCAACAAAACCTCCATAAAGTTCAAGAAACATTTGTAAGTGATGATACCACCCGTTTAATCCATCCCTAAAGAATTGAGGGTCCTGGGAATATAATCATGTCAGTGCAGTCTTTTTTACATTATTTGCTAAAGAAAAATGAGTAACCTTTGAAGATTTTTTTAAGATTAGGAAACAAAAAGAAGTCAGAAGGAGCCAAATCAGAACTATAAAGTGGATGCCTAATGATTCCTCATTGAAACTTGCAAAATTGCTCTTGTTTGATTAGAGAAATGAGCAGGATCGTTGTCATGGTGGAAAAGGACTCTGTAGTGAAGCTTTCCTGGGCATTTTTCTGCTAAATCTTTGGCTTGCTTTCTCAAAATACTCTGCTAATAGGCAGATGTTATCATTCTTTGGCCCTCCAGAAAGTCAAAAAGCAAAATATCTTGAGCATCCCAAAAAACTGTTGCCATGACCTTTGCTCTTGACTGGTCCACTTTTGCTTTGACTGGATCACTTCCACTTCTTCCTAGACATTGCTTTGATTGTTCTTTGTTTTCAGGATCTTACTAGTAAAGCCATGTGTCATCTCCTGTCACAGTTCTTTAAAGAAATGCTTCAGGATGTTGATCCCACTTGTTGAAAACATCCATTGAAAGCTCTGCTCTTGTCTGCAGCCAATCTGGGTGCAGCAGTTTTGGCACCCATTGGAAAGTTTGCTCAACTGTAATTTTTCAGTCAAAATTGTATAAGCTGAACCAATTGAGATAGATATCTCTGGTGTTGGCTCTTTTTTCTGCTGTTAATCATTGGTCCTTTTCAATTAGGCAGAACAAGATCAATTTTTTCCTTGCAAATTGGTGTGGATTATCTGCTGCTTCGGGCTTCATCTTCAACATTGTCTCGAGTTATTCATTTGCAAATTGCTGATTTCTTTGAGTCATTGTCCCCATAAACTTTCCATAAAGCATCAATGATTTCACCATTCTACCACCCAACTTCACTATAAATTTGATGTTTGTTCTTGCTTCAGTTGTAGCAGAATTCATTTTGTTCTGATAGGGGCTGTCTTCAAACTGACATCTTTTCCTTCTTAGTGCCTCAAACTAGATCCTGTTCAGACATGGGGTATCCGGTTAGGATGAGTTTATTTTGGTACAAAACAAATCTTGCAATCCATGCATAATTTTTTCATAATATACTTTTTCAATGAAATTTTTGAGGAGCCCTTGTATTATAATTGCTTGTCTGTTTCTTCCATTATAAACTTTGGGATAACGGTGAGAATTTCACAACAGGAAAGCTTGGGAAGTTTAAGGGTCTGAGCAGGAATGAGGTAGGAAATTGCTAGTTTATATGATGTAGCTGTATATAAAACCAACAATTTGTCTACCTTAGAGTGGCTCAGGTCATTGAATTTTATAATTTTACAATTACTTCGTGTTCCTTTACATAAGAATTTGTGTTTCAAGGCTTAAGAAGCTTTAATTTACTATTTCCTATTATTGTCCTCTTGTTATTTATTATTTTATTTAAAATGTAATATTTTTTACTGTGGAAAACCGATATAGAAAAATAAGCCAAAGAAAGTGATTCAACCTTAATACTATAGAAAAATAAACAGAAAAAAGAAAAAAAGGACTGTAATACCATTTTTTAGAAAGAATCCTAATTATTTCATTCTTTTCTTTTTCTGTGCTACATGTATGCACACAGACAAAAACATATAACAAATTTAGGGACTGGTATTAAAATTGCTGATACCACAAATCATGTTTCTTATACCAGAAGCAACTTGCTTCATTAGAGATGTTTGTGTGTGTAGCTGAATAATAGCTAACACACAGTGATTAACCATGTGCCGTTGTGGTAAGTGGATTATTTTACTTAATCCTCATAGTGTTACTCTGGAAATAGAAGGTAAAGTAACTTGCCTAAGATCACATAGCTTGCAAATGGTTAAAACAGGATTCAACCTAGGAAGTCTGACTCCAGGACTTATATTTTCCTGTTAGACCATGCTGCCTAGTTTTTTCAGCTTAATCATATAAAAACAGTACAACTTCACATTAATTTTTTCAAAAGCAAACTAAAACACAGTATTGTTTATTATCTGTCAAATTTTCAAAGGTAAAAAATTAATAATACAGAATACTTCCTTGTGTTATTAAGGCTGCAGAAAATAGTATCATTCTCTGCCTCTATCTAGCAGGAGTCTGAATTAGAAAAACCTTTGTAGAGGGCAGCTGTCCCTCTCTGCCACATTTGCCAAACTTACTTAGTTCCCAATTTAGTAAATGTAACAATTTAAAATAGTGTGAAGCCAGGGCAAGGGCTAATGCCTGGAATCCTCACAGCACCAATTGTCTAGCTCTTAATCCTGTTCGTGATGCCAATTGTAAAGCTAGGCGACTACGCTAGTTGTCAGGCTCTTCTACCTGCTGGTAATCCTACACCAACTGGGCCAATTGTTGAGCTAAGCCTGGGTCTGGAGCCCACAGATCCCTCCAGCATGTTCACAGGCTGGGTCACCAGAGCTAGGTAACTGGCCAAAAGGTCCTTGGAGCCATAGGTTGGAAAGCATGGCCGTGCTGGGCTGAACCTTGACGCCGATGCCAGCCTGCCTGCTTCACTAAAACTTCTCTCTCTCTCAGAACACAAGAATAGCAACAAAACTAAAAAGATACATTGTCGTGCATGTGGACTAACTCCACACACACACACACACACACACACTATTTGCTTGCAAAGGATGCCAAACCACACCCAACTAGACCCGAGGTGAGGGCCTTGACCAAACTATTCTATTTTCCCAACAAATAGGAACTTAGAAAATATTGTTTCTATGAAAATTAATTGTAATGTTTTGGATAGACTGGATGAAGGCAAGTGACTCAAAAACTTATTATCAAATTAAGAATAGGTTAGAAAGCTGAAGACAATTGAAGTAAAACTGACAATTTAGAATTTTGCACTGATAACGCTTTGTGAATATTACTAAGTTTTTGACCAACTTTAAAGAAATCCAAACTAAAAATCATATATGATGCATTACACATTATTTTTAGATTTTAAATTAAAATGTTTAAGGTACATGTGTAACATCTTTTTTTAAAAATGAATCCTCATTTAAATGATTTTTTGACCAACTGCCACTCCTATTCACATATGAAAGGGCTTTTACTAAATATTTTAAAAGCTTATAATCATATTATCTGACCCAGTAATATTTTTATCCAAAGGAAATAATCATATATGTACAAATATTTATATATTGTATTCATCACAGTATTTTCCATAATAATAAAAATAAACAGCATCCATGTGGTAAAATTCTGTACACTCATTTAAATCATATTGTCAAAAAGCCTTTATAATACATAAGAAAATACATTATAATATTAACAACAAAATACAGTATGTAAAACTAAACTGCATGGGAGGAAGAGCACCAGATACTGTTGGTGGTTGAATTACTGGTAATTTTTTATTTTATTTTTAAAGTAAGTAATACTTGCATGAGACACAAAATTTGGTATAAAGGGAGCATAAAGTAAAAGACCGCAAAGGCTTTTTTTTTATAAAGGCATAACTACAATGGCATTTGACTAAAAATAAACATATCGGAATATAAAATAATATGACCACTGTAAAAACACTGCGGCAGTTTTCTTAAAAAGTTTGGCATACACCTACCAACAACCCAGCCATTCCATTTCTAGGTTATTTGCCCATGAGAAATGAAAGCTTATGTACACACAAGTGTACATGACTGGTCATAGCAGTTTTATTAGTAACAGCCCAAACTGGGTTTCCCAAATGTCCATCACTAGGGGAGAGGATAAACCAATTGTGATATTTCTACACATTAGAATACTGATCCACAATAAAAAGGAATGGACTGTTGATACATGCAACAATGTGGATGATTCTCAAAATAATTATGCTGAGTAAAAGAAGCTGTACCAAAAAATACATACATTTTTATATGATTTTATTTATATAACATTTTAGGA
>NW_007728430.1:272372-285672 GCF_000696425.1 Galeopterus variegatus | reverse complement strand
CGTGGGAGCAACACCGAGGTTTGCAATCCCGTTGCCGGTCCCCGGTCCGGTACGGGGGCAACACTGAGGGTTGCGATCCGTTGCCGGACACGGAACAAAAAGACAAAAGACAAAAAAAAAATAAAAAAAATAAAAAAAATAAAAAATAAAAAATAATTATGCTGAGTAAAAGAAGCTGTACCAAAAAATACATACATTTTTATATGATTTTATTTATATAACATTTTAGGAAAGCATTCCAGAACATCTGTAGTGACAGAAAGCAGATCAAGTAGTTGGAGAGGGATTACCAAGAGGCACAGGATACTTTTGGAGGTGATGGATAGGTTTACTATCTTCATTGTGGTGGTGTTTAATGGGTGTATACATATGTATGGTTTAAATATGTACAGTTTTTTATGTTATACTTTAGAGTTGCAAACAAATAATAACTATTTAATATCACCACATATCCAGTCAATATTCACATTTTTCTGATTGTAGAGCTAGAGCTGGGTCTGGAGCTCACAGATCCCTCAAGCCTGTTCACAAACACTTCACACGCAGGTCTATGAGCTAGGTAACCAGCAAAAAGGTCCTTGGAGCCTTGGTTGAAGAAGGAATAGTCTTTATTCAGCACACACAACACTAATACCTAGGCATACAAAGAAACTCAGAAACTCAACTGGTACCAGCAAAGTCCAAAGGAAAAACAAACTGAGCAGCTGCGGGCAGAGTAAACATGCTCTATATTTAGACTCGAGCTCTGCTGGCCAGCTCTGCTTCACAAACTGAAGAACACACAAATAGCAACAAACTAGAAAGATACATGGGTGCACATGCACACTAACTCCACCCACACACAACTTGTTTACAAGAAATGTGGGAGACTGACTCAATTATCCTATTTTCCCCACACTAATTATTATACATTTTAACAGTTCAAAAAATCTAGGATCCAGACAGCATCCATACATTGTATTTAGTTGACATAGTTTTTAAATCTCTTAATATGTAGGTTCTTCCTCTTATTTTTTTTTCTTGAAAAGTATTCGTTGAGGAAACTGAGTCATGTGTCCCAAAGAATTTCCGTTTTCTGGATTTTTCTAACTGCATCTCCATGGTGGTGGTTAACAGTTTCCTCTGACTTGTATATTTCCTTTGAACTGATATTTCAGATCCCCATACCAGCCAGCCACCAAAACAAAAAAGCAAAAAACTGATACCTGGTAAAAGGTAGTTGAGGCTTGATTAAGTTCAGGTTAGATTTTTTTGTTGTTGTTGTTGTTGGCAGGAATATTTATTAGTAGTGTTGTGTTGTATTTCCTCTTGTATCATATCAAGAGGCATATAATGTCTGGTTGTCTTCTTTTTTGTGATGCTAAAATTGATCAATAGTTGGTTGCTATCAACCTGATCTTTCCATTTTAAAATTCCCCGTCACCTTCCGCAACTGTTTTTACTTTCTATTCATGCCCAAATCGAATAACCACTTCTGGAAAAGAACTGAAAATATGGAAATACGGAAAGCTCTAGATTCTGATTTTTGAGAACACAGGAGTTTTACTGTGTTAGCTTAACTAGAAAGCTTTCCTAAATTTCATTTTTACAATTTCTTGTTTGCAGTTAGGTCTCAGGTGTATTGTGACCTGAGATATATTCCCAGTTGCTTCACTGCACTCAAATTAGCTGCACTGCCTCTGCATTTCTACTAATCTGTATCTATTCCTCCTTTATAGCACTAATTATTTTATATTTATTGGATTTTTTGTCACTTTCCCACTCTGCTGTGAGCTTCTTGAGAAATAAGACATGTACTTCTTATTACTTTCTTGACATATAGTAGGTGCTGAATCAATACATGTTGATTTGAATAGATATGCTTTCTTTTCATTGTTTAAAAAATGAGCCCTAAAATACTAGTATTTTGATTGTGATGATATTCATTTGCTCACTTGAGGATATGTGTGTGTGTGTATAATTATACACATATTTACATTAATAGTTGTTGAACTGCCTTTTAGGTTGAGTATGTAAAGGTATGAAATGCAGTCCCTGTCATGAGAAGTTTTGCACTCTGCTTGGCAAAAGGAGGCACACCTGGATTAGTTACTGCCTAGTCATATCTTATACTTAGGCCCTCCATTATTTGTTGTTAAAGTCCTAAACTGTGCGATATTAACAAAGTTCAAAAAGAGGTGGTGAAGGAAGAGATCAGTGAGGACAGGAATCAAGAAATGCTTCAGAGAGAAAGATTTTAATTTGGTGATTCTGCTGACAGCATCTGTGATGAAGTGGAAAGGAGAGAATGGAGCATTTCAGAGAGGAGAAACAGTTTGATTCAATAAAAGTGAAACATTAAGAGAAGTAGGAAATTTAAATAGCAAAAGCTTAGAAAATGAGACCTAATGTTATAAAGTTATGCTTTTTGTGTTTAAGGATGAACTTAGGAGTCTCTACCTTTTCCTTCTGTTTCCTTTTGCAAGAGCTTTAATGTGGTTAGTTTCTTAAGTTTTTGCCATCTTCTCATAAACTGCATCCCTTGATCTTTATGTTCTAATATTAGTGCTTGGCCAAACTTTGCCTAACCACTTTCAGAGCACTTTGAACACTCAAAATATTCTCTCCTTAAGTTTTAACAGTTTGATAATTAACTTATTTACTCCCCTTTCTCATTATCTTAGTTTCCTCCTCTATTTTAAAAAAATTCTGTCTTATTGTGTGCAGGTTTTCTCATCCTTTTAGAGTGAGGCAGGGTAAATACATAAATATATTTTTACTTTTATAGATGAAGAAAGCGAAACTCAGCTGTTTCCAAGGTCACATAGCTAGTTAAGTGGGAAAGCTGGGAATTTGAACATGGGTCTATTTAACCTAATCTTTTGCTACACCAGCCTTTAAGGTTGGATGAGTCTTTAATTTTTTACCCAGGTAATAAGTTGTGATATCTACTGCATACTGAGCAGAAACCTTTCTAGAGAGCTGGGAGGGTCAGGATGAGAACCTAATCTTTTGCTACACCAGCCTTTAAGGTTGGATGAGTCTTTAATTTTTTACCCAGGTAGTAAGTTGTGATATCTACTGCATACTGAGCAGAAACCTTTCTAGAGAGCTGGGAGGGTCAGGATGAGACTAGAGGTCTTTGCAGGTTAAACTTTTAACTCCCACTGGCCTCCCGGTGTTACAGAGGGCACTAAGGGCATCTCCAATCAGCAGGGTCAGACCCAGCCCACACGGTTGAGTGGAACAAATGGAAAACTTTGTAATCACCAGGTGAAACATATGTGTTCCAGAGATTCTGGAATGTTTCTGGAACCTCCAGGACTGAAGCTCTAGATTCTGATTTTTGAGAACACAGGAGTTTTACTGTGTTAGCTGTGAACCAATTTCCTGGAGAAAAAAGAATGGATGTGGGCCCAGGGGAGCCATATTTCTCCGCTCTGTCAAGCTATTGCCAAATGTCCAAGGAGCCTAATGAAAAGCTATTGATGACACGTGTTGTGTGCCCCAGTTTCTTTTATCAGGTTATTAAGGTATCATCTTAATGAATTTTGACATGCCCACAGTTGTATAATTATCACCACAATCAAGATATAGAACATGTCCCTCATCCTAGAAAGATTCCTCTTATCCCTTTGTACTCTCAACTTCTCCCCTCCACCAGACTTTGGCAACCACTGTTTTTCTTTCTTTATGTATATTTTTCCCTTTTCTAGAATGTCATAAAACTGAAGTTGTATAGTATGTAACCTTTTGAGTCTTGTGTCTTTCACTTAGCATAATGCATTTGAGACTTATTCATATTGTCATGTATATTAGTAGTTCATTTCTTATTATTGCTGAGTAGTTGATAATTTTTATAGAAAAAAATTATAGAAAAATCAGCCTAGGAAAGTAAACATTTTAACTAAAGTGGGGGGAGCTATACATCCCAATTTGCTTGGGACAAACCTGGCTTATGCCTGTTGTTTCAACATAATTTCTAATAGTATCTCTTTTCATTCTCAAAAGTGGATGATAAACCGAGGACATATAAGATGTGATTATAGTTCACTTTCTGTACAGTGTTGCCAAATTTGCCTTCTAAAACACCAGAATTGTATATATTTATATTTTATATAAATATTATGGGCAATAAAAGCAGTAATAACTTACATGTAGTGTCATTTGAATCTTCATAGTGTTCCTTTTTGCCCTTTAGAAAACTGATTCAGGGTAGAATAAATGGCCTATGAAAAATCATGAACTAGAGGGGCTGGCCCGGTGGCGCACTGCTATAGTGCGCCGCTTGGGAGTGTGGTGGCGCTCCCGCCGAGGGTTCGGATCCCACATACAGACCGGTTCCCGCTCACTGGCTGAGCGAGGCGCGGGAGCAACACCGAGGGTTATGATCCCGTTGCCGGTCCCGGTCCGGTACGGGGGCGACACTGAGGGTTGCAATCCGTTGCCGGACACGGAAAAAGACAAAAAAGAAAAAAAAAATCATGAACTAGAAATTGTTAAACCTACATCATCTATCTACACATTCAGCTCTTAATCTCTCATATTAATTAGGAGGTAGTATAGTGTATTGGTTAAAAATGTAGGCAATGGAGACAGATTGCCTGGGTTTCAGTCCTGACTCTTACCATTTTTTTTGTTGTTTGATCTTTTGTAAATTATTTAATCTTTCCATGCCTTGGTTTCCTCATCTATGAAAAAGGGATAAAATGATATATCTACTGTGCCTATGCCTGGAATATGGTAAAGTTATCTACTGTGTCTATGCCTGGAATATGGTAAAATTTGTTTTTCTTTCTTTTTTTGGCAGCTGGCTGGTACAGGGATTGAACCCTGGGCCTTGGTTTTACCAGCACCACACTCTAACCAACTGAATTAACCAGTCAGCCCTTAATATGGTAAACTTTTGATAAAGGCTAGCTATTATTTTTAATGATATTGTTATTTAACACTGTTATAGTGGAACCCCCTTCTCCAAGGAAAAAAACACTTCCCCCAATATAAAAAAAAATAGCTGGAAATGTTTTGTTTTCTCCCTTCTGATTAAAATAATTATTAATCTCTAATATGGTACTCGGTTATGAAGGCCTTTAATATTTATTAGCTAAATAGTTTATTCTTTGTATACTAAATGAGTTCCAAAAACAATGTATTGGAATATTATCATCTTTTAAATTTTATACATATCTGTCAAAATATAAAAAGGTAGGATGGTGGTTAAGTTTGGGGGTCACAGAGCTAAATAAAATTATGCAGGCTTCTCAGAGACTTTTTAGTGCATTTCATTTCTGAGGAATAATTTAACTTGTAGCATATCCAAACTTATTTGAACAGAGTAAAGCATCCATTAAAATCTATGTAGGGGCCGGCCCGGTGGCACACTGGATAAGTGCGCCGCTTGGGAAGCGCGGCGGCGCTCCCGCCCGAGGGTTCGGATCCCACATACAGACCGGTTCCCACTCACTGGCTGAGCGAGGCGCGGGAGCAACATCGAGGGTTGCAATCCCGTTACCGGTCCCCGGTCCGGTACGGGGGCAACACTGAGGGTTGTGATCCGTTGCCGGACATGGAAAAAGACAAAAGACAAAAAATAAAATAAAATAAAATAAAATAAAATAAAATAAAATCTATGTAGATATAACGGAAAAAGACAAAAGACAAAAAATAAAATAAAATAAAATAAAATAAAATAAAATAAAATCTATGTAGATATTTTAAACATAAATTGGAAAATTCTGTAGTAGTACTTTACCATGAATACTACAGGCAGTGGTTGTATAGGATGATTGGTAGGGACCAGAGGTAGACTGGTGGCAGGAAAATCAAATAATTCTTATAGTACAGTCATGTGCCGCATAACAATGTTTTGAGCAACATTCAACTACGTATAGAACAGTGGACCCATAAGATTATAATGGAGTTGGAAAATTCCTGTTGCCTAGTGACATCATAGCCGTTGTAATCTCATAACATTACGCATTGCTCACATGTTTGTGGTGATGCTGGGTAGGAGCCGTAGGTTATACCATATAGCCTAGGTATGTAGTAGGCTATATACCATCTAGGTTTATGTCACTACACTTTGTGATGTTCCCACAACTATGAAATTGCCTAATGACACATTTCTCAAAACATATCCCTGTCATTAAACAACACATGTAATTTGGGCTTGCTGTGATGGGGCTGTAGTCCTGACTGGAAAAGGTTAGAATGGGTCCATGAAATATTTTGAAGAAAGATTCAGCAAAGCTTGATTTGCGATTTGTTGGAAGGAAGGAGAGAGGAGTCAAAATAAGTCCCAGGTGTCTAGTCTGAGAGAAATTTGATGCCAGTAATTTCAAATATGGTAGCTAGGAAGGGCAGCTTGTTGGTTTGACATTGAAGAGATTTGTTTTAGACATGTTGACTTGGACCTAACAGTGGCAGACCAGGAAGCCAAATACAAAAAAGTTAGGTCTAGAGAAATAGTTGAAGCCATGAAAGCATATTCCCTTAATTTTAGTGTAGAAAGAGGCGTCCCCAATTTTAGTGTAGAGAGAGGAATTGCTGAAGGAAAAGGAACCACAGGAATGGTAAGGGAAGAAGGAGAGTCAGGACAGCTGTGTCCTGTGAACAGAAATTGCCTGGGTGAGGGCAGGGGGGGATGAAGTGACGAAAGAGCTAAATGGTGATGAAGAATAAGCAAAGTCTTTAGAGTTGGCTTAGCTTACCTTGAGCATCATCGGTGCTATAAAGGCTCCTATATAACTTCAAGTAATATTGAGATTCAGTGTTTTCAGATGAGAGGGCAAAATGAAAGCAAGATTGTAAAGGGTTAAAGAGAAAAATAGAAGCCAAAAGGCACTCATTGTAGAAATTTGGCAGGAATGGGAAGCAGAGAAAGAGTATAGGAGTTGATAGGGAAACATGAGCATGTTTGAAAGCAGAAGGGGAGGAATTCGTCCAAAGGGAGAAATCAAAGATAAAAAAAAGTGTGTGGGGGAGCAAAGTCTAAATTGAGGTGAGAAGGCAAGAACTGAGGAAATTAGATGATGATGTCCTATTTTTTGAAAAGTTGAAATAAGTTCTTAAAACGTTACCTCTATGTATTGGTATTTCCACCGTTTTCACTTGTTTAAGGGAGTTATACAATTAAGCCACTTTTTATAAGAAAATGATCTCATTAAGTTAAAATATTTATTTCTTTGGGTTATAAAAATAATTCATGTTCATTGTTGAAATAGAGAAACAAGTAATTGAAGAGAAAAATCACCCATAATCCCACCAGCAATAAATAACTTCTGTTAATGTTTTGATAGAGCTTTTTGAATGGACAGATCTTATCTATAATGTGTCTCTTGAAAAACCAGGAATCATACTATGCATTGCGTTGTTTTCTTCCTCCTTTTTAAAATATCATTATTTTTAAAATTTTCTTTCACTTGATAAAATATTCTCTGAAAATAGTGTTTTTAAATCCCTTTGGGATCAGCCTCGGCTTACTCAATTCCATTCTTATCACCTTTTTAAAAACCGCTCCAAATTCCATTCCTAAACATAACACAGCAGTTATTCAGAGTGGCAGCTGAATTTAGAAGGAAGGAATCAGTATCCCCAGGCCCTAAAGATTGTCCTAGAAAATCTCACCTTTCCATTTTCTTCCTCTCACCTTCACTGAAATTCTTGAAGATTCCATGTTCATCCTTCCCTTTCATTTTTTGGGTGGCAGCTGCTTCACTAGGGAACCTGTGATTTGTCTTTAAGTCCAGTAAATTCCTGGTGGGCCTTAGAAGAGAGAAGAAAAGTTTACCCATATGAGGTGAGGGAAGGGTTGGAAGGTGCCTTATAGCTTGTTTATCTGTCCATATGTTGTTAACTCCTCAGAAATATTAGTGCTCTTATTTGGCTTGAATGGGCTTCTTAACATTTGGTTATTCAGGATTGAAAATGTTGACTCTAGTTCCAAATAAATTGGATTCAATTAATGAAAACGTGGTAGAATAGAAAGGATTCTATGCCCTGTGCTCTGCCACTAACTGGCTGAGTGTCTTTGGGTGAGTTACTTGATCTCTCTGGGTTAAAAGATACATGTTTGGCTAAGGCTTTAAATTTCTAAAACCCCTTTGTTTCTTATTTATGTATTTTATTTCAATAAGATACAGGTTATAAACTGTTTACAGCCTCAAGATTGGGAGATAACCATACACACCCTTTGTAATAGTGGGAATGACTCTGGTGGTGGTGACTGGAGGAGAATGATTCTTTGTACATAACCATGCTTTGTTTTTCAAGAAAAGGAGTGAATTTGCCTAGTGAAATAACAGAGTTAAAATACAATGTAAATAATAAAATGCTGTAATATATTAATGCAAAAAGAAAGTTTAATTTAACTTGATCTTGAGCTGTAACTTCATGTATTATAGACAAAAGTTCAGACATGTTTCATTCCTGTATGATGAGTTTTTCTATATTAATGCAAAAAGAAAGTTTAATTTAACTTGATCTTGAGCGTAACTTCATGTATTATAGACAAAAGTTCAGACATGTTTCATTCCTGTATGATGAGTTTTTCTCATTGTGAGTACTTAGGGAGTATCTAAACACTTAGAGCTGTTTAATCTCTTGATTTGGCAGCTATCCTAGTAGATTATATGAATAGATCTTTTTCCATTTTTCTACTGCTTTGTAAAGAGAAGTCATCCTTCCAGTTCCTTCTGTATATTAATGTTTTTCTACCTTCTCAAGAAAACACCCGTAACAGTCATCATATTGTCTTTATTTAAGAAATATGCACTATATCCAATGTTCAGGATAGTTATGAGTAAAGTTAGTATATTGGTCCCATCTCAGTCTCTTAACCCTTGCTTTTGTTCTCTTTTATTTCTTTTGCTCCTTTTTTCATCAAAAGGTTATCCTTTTCAGTTTCTATAACTGTCTTCAATCCCTTAATACTATTCCAGATTTTTATCTTTGTTTATATTATCAAATAGCACTTCAAAAGCACATGGAAGCCTTAACCATTGCTTTAAACTAGTTTCAGTAGCACTGCCAAATGCTCTTAGAAGGAAAAAGATAATCCTATATTATCATCCAAGAAAGGTGCTACCAAATGTATGACATGAAGCAAAACAGAATTTGTAGTGTACAAATCCTTTGCCATCAGGCTTTACTGTTACATTTTTTATCATTTTCTTTACTCTTTTTAAAGCTTTATTGAAGTATAATTTACATATCATGAAATTCACCTGTTTTAAATGTACAATTAACTGATTATATAAGTATGTACAGAATTGTGTAATGATCAACCCCAATATAATTTTAGAACCTTTCCCTCACCCCAGAAATAAACCTTGTGCCTGTATGTAGTTATTTCCTCCCCAACTTCAATCCAAGGCAACCACTAATCTATTTTATGTCTATAAATTTTATTTCATATAAGTGGCATCATATCATATTTTGTTTTTTGTGTCTGGCTTCTTTCACTTAGCATAATGTTCACAAATATTGTAGCTATATTAGTACATCATTCCTTTTTGTTGCAGAATAATTAATATTCCATACAGATATACCACATTTTGTTTATCCATTCACCAGTTGATGGACGTTGGGTTTGTTTTCACTTTTTGGATATTCCGATAATGTTGTTAAGAACATTTGCATGCAAGTCTTTGTGTGGACATATGTTTTCATTTCTCTTGGGTAAATAGGAGTAGAATTGCTGGGTCATATGGTAAATCTGTTTAACATTTTAAGAAACTACCAAACTATTTTCCAGAGTTACCCTACCATTTTACATTCACACAATAATGTGTGATGGTTCCAATTTCTCTACATCTTTTTCAACACTTGTTATTGTCTGTCTTCTCTTAGAATAGCCATTCTAGTAGTTGTGAAGTAATATGTCACTGTGGTTTTTGACTTGGATTTTTCTAATGACTAAGGATGTAAAGTCCTTCATTCTATAAAGTGGTATATTATATGTTCTTTAGAAAACTGTTTTAACCTATGAAGAAATGAAGATTTTTCCCATATGAAAGGGGGATACACTGTCAATAAATAATTAAATGTTATCTTCTATAAGAAAAAAATTCTACTTTTATAGACTTAAGAATACATATATGTATATACATGTACATGTGTTTTATGTGTATATATGTATATAAATATAAAATAAGTAGGGTTAATTTATGGATAAAGGATTCTAGTAGTCTATACTATGGATAGGTTAAATTAAGACAAAAGGTGAAAACTGTTTCAACGATTATTTATACATAATAGAGAATGGAATTTTAATTAATTTACTCAACATATATGTATGGAGCACTTTCTATATGCCAGGTGGTGGTGTAGACCCTGGAAATGTAACAGTGAACAAGCAAGCAAAGGCTACATTCTAGTGGAGAAGACATACGATGAACAGACAAATACATATGTCTGGTAGTGGTAAGTACTATGGAGAAAAATAGGGTAGGTTAAGGAGAATAAAGAAGTAAAGGTAGGTGCTATCTTAGAGGGTGGTTCAGGGAAAGCCACTCTGAAGAGGAGGTATTTGAGCAAGAACCTAAAAATGTTGTAAAGAAAAAAGCCAAAAGAATTTAAGAGGGGGAAGCATACCCCAGGAACTGAGTATGGCACAGAACCCTGATATGAGAAATTTTGGAATCCTTTCATCTTCCAGTGTGCAGATTTAGACCTAAATAAACATAAAACATCTTTGGTACTTTAGAACAAGATACTTCTCAAAACCTGAATTCTTTTTTTAAAATGGTGATTATGATTTCTGCGTCACAGATTGTGCTGATGATTAAATGAAATACTCAATATAAAGCACCTATACTTTCATATTAAGTGATAAAATGGCAGTAGCTGTTATTTTATTGGAAATTATTATTGTTATTGTCAGACCACCCATTTTAAGCTTTCAAAACTAGTTTTCCAACAAGTATCTTTAGTAATCTTTGTTTTTTTGTATCTTTTAAATTTTGTAAAATCCATGGCTGGCTGGTTAGCTCAGTTGGTTGTGTTGATAACATCAAGGTCTAGCGTTAGATCCCTTTTTTTGGCCAGCCAAAAAAAGAAAAGAAAGTAAAATTTGTAGAATCCTAAACCAGGTAATACTATTTTAGGACTATCATATACCATAATCTTAATGAAATAGGACTATTATCTCAGCTTCTGACTATTACACTTTTGACTGTCATTCTACTGTATTTATTTATTTTAAAAATATGAATGACATTAGAGGCCTCTCCCCCATTACTTTCATTTCTTAAGATTTGTTTGTGATAGAACCCCAGATTTATTAATGGGATGGATTCCAAAAAGTTGACTTTTTATAGATCGTTTAATAACCATATCATATCTTTTGACAGAAAAAAGGTTACACTCTAGTAGTGATTGGTTTCCAAGCTTAGGCTTTAAGAACCTGTTTAGAGCTGATCCAGTAGTACTATTAATTGGGTTTCTATGGAAAAATATAAGTTGAATCCAGCTCAGGATACTAAGAATATATTCTTTCCTGTAGCATCCCTAGGTAAGAACAAAGACAGAGGGAGATACCTTGTAGAAAATGCCTTTTGCCTATAGTGGTTTTAAATGTAGTCTTTGGATAGCTGTACTTAGAAATAACCAAGTATTTCCCACTTTGTACAGTGCTGAAGTGTTTAGTATTTTTTCCTGAAGCATAGTTTCTATCTTTCATTTTCTAGCTCTAAGTTCTCACTTCCTCCTATCTGAATCCTCTCCCTCATCAAAAATCCAGCTCAAGCCTTGCTTCTTCCCAAGCCTGTCCTAATCACAGTAGTCCATAGTAATAAGCTATGTCTCTTTGAACTCCTGTGGAACTTAATTTTCTGTAAATTTAGTCTGTATATTATATGAGGTATATGGCCTGATAGAATTAGATAACTAACATGTTGTTGTCCTGTCTCTAACTAGATAGTATGTTTCTTAAGGGCAAAAGCATCTTTGTTTTCCTTTCTTCACTTTGCTGCATTTACATACTGTTTGTTTTAAATACTATATTGACAGTGTTCAAAACTTAGAAGCAGAACTTTATTTTCATAAATTCAGACCTGTTATTTGTGTCAGATAAATGAATTTCCTCTTTTAGTAAGTGGGTTTTAGAAACCTGTTACAACAGTGCTCAGTTCTTTGTCTACTGCATTTTTTTTTAATGTGTGCCTATTTGTATTCCTTAGAAAACAGAAAATAAATCAGTTGGTTGTTCTCATGTATTTTCTACTGGCCCCTCTAGTTTCATAAAGACTTATGATAGTTAAACATATTTATCTTTATTATAGTTAAACATATTTATCTTTATTATTTTGACTCACAGCAGCTATGTATCATTTTTACTCTGAAAGGGTAGAGTTATGACTATCATTGTAATTTCCCTGGATACCTAGGGTTTTTTTGGTTTTTTTTTTTCCTTTTTTGTCTTTTTTCGTGACCGGCAACGGATCGCAACCCTCAGTGTCACGCCCGTACCAGACCGGGACCGGCAACAGGATCGCAACCCTCGGCGTTGCACCCGCACCTCGTTCAGACAGTGAGCGGCCGGTCTGTATGTGGGATCCGAACCCTCGGCGGGAGCGCCGCCGCACTCCCAAGCGGCGCACTGTAGCAGTGCGCCACCGGGCCGGCCCAGATACCTAGTTTGAAGTCAGAATTCCTTGGGTGTGAGGGAGAGTGCCAATATAAATGGTAGTGATTTTTAATTTTAAATTCTTCCTGTTTACTGCTGGTATATAGGAAAACAATTGACTTTTGTGTATTAACCTTGTATCCCACAACTTTACTATTAATCACTTACTAGTTGTTTTTTTTTTTCCTTTTTGTCTTTTTTTGTGACCAGTAATGGGATCGCAACCCTCGGTGTCGCGCCCACACCGCGCTCAACCAGTGAGCGGACCGGTCTCTATATGGGATCCAAACCCTCAGTGGGAGTGCCGCCATACTCCCAAGCGCCGCACTCTACCGAGTGCGCCACCGGGCGGCCCAATCACTTACTAGTTTTAGGAGTTGTCAATTCTTTCAGATATTGTACATAGACAATCATATCATCCATAAACAAAGACAGTTTTATTTCTTTTTTCCCAATCTTTGTACCTTTAATTTCCTTTTCTTGTCTTACTGCGTTACCTAGACCTTGCAGTACAATGTTGAAAAACTGTGGTGACAGGGGCATCATTGCCTTGTTCCTGATCTTAGCAGGAAAGCTTCACGGTTTTTTTGCCATTTAATTTGTGTTAGCTGTAGGTTTTTTGTAGATGATTTTTGTCAAGTTGAAGAAGTTTCCCTCTATTTCTAGTTTGTTGGGAGCTTTTTTTGTTTTTTTTTT
>NW_007728430.1:268636-271344 GCF_000696425.1 Galeopterus variegatus | reverse complement strand
TTTATTTTGAGGTAATAGTAGATTTCACCTTAATACCAGACAACCACTAATCCATTTCTGTGGTTTTGTCATTTAAAGAATGCTGCGTAAATGGACTCACATAGTTCTTTGTGGTGGGGGGAGGCGCTGGCCAGTACCAGGATCCGAACCTGTGACTTCAGTGTTGTAAGGATACACTCTAACCAACAGAGATAACAGGCCAACCCAGCCCAAATGGATGTAAACTTTTGGCATTGGCTGTTTTTTGGCCAATATGGTATTTTAACCATTCTGATAGATGTGTATCTAATATGTCATTTAATGTATCTCCCTAATGGCTAATGATGTTGAACATGCTTATTTGCCTTCTATATACTCTCTTTAGTGAAACGTCTTTTATTTTTAATGGTGAAAAAATGTATACTTAGAATTAGCATGTCTTTTGCCCATTTTCCAATTGGATTGTATGGGTGTTCTACTGTTAATTTAGAGAGTTCCTTATATATTCAAGACACTAGTCCTTTTTTGAACATGTGGTTTGCAAATATTTTCTGCCGATCTGTAGCTTTTCTTTTTATTCTCTAACCAGCATCATTTGCAGAGCAAAAGTTGTTAATTTTTTATGAAATCCAGTTTATCAAATTTTCCTTGGATCATGCTTTTGGCTTGAGCCTAGAAACACTTTGCCTAGCCCTAGATCCCAAATATTTTCTTTTGTGTTTTTTCCTGAAAGTTTTATAGTTCTCTGTTTTTAAAAATAATTTTTGTAGCAGCTTTATTAAGTTATAATTAACAAAAAGAAAAAGAAAAAACAATTAAAATCAAAGGTAAGATATAATTCACATACCATACAATTCTACCATTCAGAGTGACTTTCTGTCTTTATAGATTTGCCCATTCTAAACACTTCATATAAATGGAATCATACAGTGTGCCCCTTTGTGACCAGATTCCTTCACTTAGCATAATGTGTATTTTGTTTTGTTTTTGTTTTTGGCAGCTGGCTGGTAGGTGATTTGAACCTTTGACCTTGGTTTTGTCAGTAACTTAGCATAATGTTTTTTAAAGGTTCATCCATTTTGTGGCATGTATCAATACTTCATTCCATTTTTATGACTTAATAATATTCCATTGTGTGGATTATCACATTTTATCTATCTATTTTTTATTTAGAAATTTGAGGTTTCAAAATACCAATATCCTGTTTAAGGGTACATTGTACAGGTAAAGTTTGAATTACTGTGTAAGATTTTTTTTTTTTATGCTGTCATTTCTAATATGTTTTGTGAGAATTCTTGGGATTAAAGTTTTGGTTATGAAAAAAGAATTGATGGGTATGTGATAAGTGAATGTTTAAATTTTTGAGGAACTGCCAGAATGTTTTCCAATTATCTGTATCGTTTTACATTCTCAACAGTAGTGTATAAGGGTTTCAGTTTCTCCACATATGTGATAAGTGAATGTTTAAATTTTTGAGGAACTGCCAGAATGTTTTCCAATTATCTGTATTGTTTTACATTCTCAACAGTAGTGTATAAGGGTTTCAGTTTCTCCACACTCTTGCTAAAATTTGTTATTTATTTTTATTTTAGCCATCTTAGTGGGTACAAAGTAGTATCTCATTATGATTTTGATTTGCATTTCCATGATGGCTAATAATACTGCACATCTTATATCCATGATTCATCTGGAGTTGATTTTTGTGTAAAGCGTGAGACTTAGGTCAAAGTTTTGGGGTTTTGTCTACAGATGTCCAGTTAATCCAGCATCACTTGTTGAAAAAACTCTTTTTTCCTCCATTAAATTTCTTTTGTGTCATTGTCAAAAATCAATTGGGTATATTTCTGTAAGTACATTCCTGGGTTCATTAATCTTTCCATTGAGCTGTCTATTCCCTGTCAATATCACATAGTCTTGACTACTGAAGCTGTAAGTCCTGAAATCAGGTAGACTGATTACTTCCACTCTTTTCTTTTTCTGAATTGTTTTAGGTATTCTAGTTCTTTTGTCTTTCCATTAAATTTTAGAATAATATTATATATGTCTACAAGAAATCTTGTAAGATTTTGATAGGAGTTGCATTAAACTTATATAAGTTTGGGGAGAATTGACATCTTTACCATGTAGAATCCATGAACCTGTGTCTCTCTATTGCATCTTTATATTTCTTCAGAATTTTGTAGTTTGTAGCATTACAAGTCTTGCATATGTTTTATGAGATTTACACTTAAGTATTTGATTTTTTTGAGCAATTGTAAGTGATATTGACATTTCCATATCCAAGTGTTCATTTCTAGTATCAATTTATTTTTTTAACGTTTAACTTGTATCCTGAGTGAGACATTGCTGAACTCATTTATTAGTTCTAGGAGAGTTTGTTTTTTTGTGGATTTCTTGTGATTTTTTATATAGACAATCATATTACCTACAAATAAGGACAGTTTTATTTCTTTTCTGATCTGTATGCCTTTTATTTCCTTTTTTTGCCTTATTGCACTGTCTGGAACTCTGCCCCTATTTATTTATTTATTTATTTTCCTTTTTTGTCTTTTTTACTGACCGGTAACGGGATTGCAACCCTCAGTGTCGCGCCCGTACCGGGGACCAGCAACGGGATCGCAACCCTCGGTGTTGCGCCCGCACCACGCTCAGCCAGTGAGCGGGAACCGGTCTCCACATGGGATCCGAACCCTCGGCAGGAGCGCCGCCGTGCTCCCAAGCGGCTCACT
>NW_007728430.1:256132-267666 GCF_000696425.1 Galeopterus variegatus | reverse complement strand
GCCGCTGTGCTCCCAAGCGGCTCACTCTCCAGTCCGCCACCGGGCCGGCCCTCTGCCCCTATTTTAATGAGAGGTGAGAGTGGACATCCTCACCTTGTTCCTGTCTTGGGAGAAAACATTCCTTTTTTCACCATGAAGTATAATGTTGGCTGTAGAATTTCTGTAGATGCTTTTTGTCAAGTTGAGGAAGTTCCTATTTCTATTTTTCTGAGAGTATTTATTATGAATTAATTTATTATTGAATTTTGTCAGATGCTCTTTGTGTATCAATTGATATGATCATGTAGTTTTTCTTTCCTAGCCTGTTAATATGGTATATAACGTGGATTAATTTTCAAATATTAAAGCAGTGTTGCATCCCTGGAATAAATCCTACTTGGTCATGGTATATAATTCCATTTTGGTATTGCTGAAATCCATTTGCTAATATTTTGTTAAGAGTTTTTAGGGTTATTGGTCTATAGTTTTCCCTTTTTTGTATATTTTGTCTTAGGTTTTTTGTTCTTTTTTTCTTTTCGGAGGCTGCCCAGTAAGGGGATCTGAACACTTTACCTTGGTGTTTTAACACTGCACTGTAACCTGCTGAGCTAACTGGCCAGTCCTTAGTTTTGTATCAGGGTAATACTAACTTAAAATAAATTGGGAAGTTTTCCCTGCTCTTCTGTTTTCTTGAAAAGATTGTTTAAAATTGGTGTTCATTCTTCTTTAAATGTTTGGTAGAATTCTCCAGGAAAACCATCTGGGCTTAGAGATTTCTCTTTGGAGAGTTTTAAAATTATAAATTCAGTTTTCTTACTAGTTATAGGGCTATTCAAATGATGTATTTCATATTGAATGAGTTGTGGTAATTTGAGTTTTTAAAGGAATTGGTCCTTTTTTTAACTTGTCAAATTTATGTTTGTAGAGTAGTGTTTTCTTATTGCCCTTTCACTATACAACTCCTGTTCGTTCTGGGTATTGTGATTGCCCTTTCACTATACAACTCCTGTTCGTTCTGGGTATTGTGAATTTGTGTCTCCTCTCTTCTCTTTGTCAGTCTTCCTGGAGGTTTGTCAATTTTTTTTTTTCATTTCTTAAACATTTATTTTATGCTGAAAATTAAATGAAACATAAAACATGTATAATTTTTTTTGTGAATCTAAGAGAGAGTTCTTTTACTGATTTCGTGCAAATGGATGTTGAAAAATATTTTTAATAGCAATATGGAACCATTTTTCTATTAAATAATGTTTTAAGGATTTTCTATTAAAATTAATTGACTAATAAAGCAAAAAAATTAAAGGATGTACAACTAAACTGATTTATTAAAATTGTTTTGAGAAATATAAACACTTGAAAATTTTTTGAGCACTTGCTATATAGGCTGAATACTGTCCTAGGCATGAGATTGAGCTAAGATTGAATAAGATAATTCTTGTGTTTGAAGAGGATATTGCAGAGGTAGCCATGTCAATAAACAAATATGACAACAGAATATAAACTTATATAATAAACAGTAACAATAAACCCCAGCTTCACATAAGGGCCACACCATCTTTCCAGCCCCTTTATACCTTACACTTCTGTTTTTTGCCCCTTCATACCTTCCACTCCAGCCATAGAACATTTAGAATTATTCAAATGCACAATGGTTATGTTCCTCCAGATTTTTGCAGCCCCTTTATACCTTACACTTCTGTTTTTTGCCCCTTCATACCTTCCACTCCAGCCATAGGACATTTAGAATTATTCAAATGCACAATGGTTATGTTCCTCCAGATTTTTGTGCTTGCTTGCTTGCTTGCTTTCTTTGCCCAGATTATCTTTTCTCCCTCCTTTATTGAGGTAACTTCACTTTTCAAAACTGAGCCTGGAAATCACTTCCTTTGACTTCCCCAGAGCATTACTCCTTACACCTTACTCCCACCAGAGTCTGGATTAGATGCCCCTCCTCTGAGCTCCCAGAGTACAAGCCTACTTACCTCTACATCAGAGCTCCAATTACACTGGGCTTTAGTAGCTTTTTTACTCTTGTAGCTTCCACTAGACTGTGGAACCACACCTTCATCATTGTATCTTCATCATCTAGCACAGTGTGCGGCACAATGCTATGCCCTTAATAAAAGTTGAATGAATGAATGCATTAAGGGAGAGAGGTTAAATGTTGGTGGAGTGGGGTGATATATAGGAGAAAAGAGGAAGTAAAAGAAATAAGAGAATTAAATATAGGAATGAAAGAAAGGGACAGAGGAGAGGAGAGAGAGAGATAGGTAGACAGCCATCTGGACAGACACTGGGGAGATAAAGAAAGAAGACAGTAAGGGAGGAAACTGGAACTGGTAGGGAAGGAGAAACATCATGAAAACACGCTGAGACAACCACAAAGTGGGTAGACTCTAGAACAGAATGATTCTCTTCTTTAATAGCCCTGAAGCACTGTTTACAAAATTTTATTATTGGTTGACACAATAATTGTACATATTTAGGGGGTAGAGTGATACTTCAATTATTGTATACAATGTGTAATGATTAAACCTAGTTAATACAATGTGTAATGATTAAATCTGGTTAAATAGCATATCCATCACCTTAAAAATTTATCATTTCTTTTTGTTGGGAAAATTCCAAGTCCTGTTTCCTAGCTAATTGAAAGTATACAAGAAATTGTTAACTATAGTCACCCTGTTGTGCAGTAGAACACTAGAACTTATTCTTCCTATCTAGCTGTAATTTTGTATCAGCTAAACCACTACCCTTACTTTAGTGACCACTATTCTCTCTATGTGATCAGCTTTTTTAGCTTCCATGTAGGAAAGAACATACAGTATTTATCTTTCTGTGCCTGGCTTGCTTCACTTAATATAATGTTCTCCAGGCTCATCCATGTTGCCTTGAATGACAGGATTTCATTATTTTTTATGGCTGAATAGTATTCCTCTGGTGGGGGGTGTGTATCTCCCACATTTTCTTTATCTATTCATCTGGTGATGGACACTTAGGTTGATGCCATGTCTTAGCTAGTGTGAATGGTGCTTCAGTAAACATGGGAGTGCAGGTATCTCTCTGACATACTGATTTTCTTTCCTTTGGGTATATACCCAGTAGTAGGATTGTTGGATCATATGGTTGTTTTATTTTTGGTTTTCTGAGGAACCTCCATACTGTTTTTCCATAAGGCTGTTCTAATTTGCATTCCCACCAACAGTGTATGAGTTCCCTTTTCTCCGCATCCTTGGTAGCATTAGTTATTTTTTGTGTTTTTGGTAATAACCATTCTGTCTGGAATGAGATGATAATCTCATTCTGGTTTTGTAGTTTTCCTTGTAGAGATCTTTCACCTTTTGGGTTAAATTTATTCCTAGGTATTTTGTGTGTAGCTATTTGATTGCTTTCTTGATTTCTTTTTCAGCTAGCTCCTTACTGGTGTTTAGAAATGCTAATGATTTTTTGTATGTTGATTTTGTATCCTGCAACTTTACTGAATTTGTCAATTCTAATAGCTTTTTGTTGAAACTTTTAGGGTTTCCTGTATAAAAGATCATGTGGTCTGCAAATAGGAACAATTTGACTTTCTCCTTTCCAATTTGGATGCCCTTTATTGTTTTCTGTTGCCTAATTGCTCTGGCTAGGACTTCCAGTACTATGTTGAATAAAAGTGGTGAGAGTGGACATCCTTTTCTTGTTCTTTTTTCCTCTAATGGTGAGTCCACAATGGTGAGTTCCTCTTGCCTACGAACCAGTCCCAGCTGGGTGCTTTGCTTCCCTCCCTATGCTGCCATCTCGAGTTTCCATTCTTCAGAGGGGTTTTGTCACTTCCAAACTGAATTCCAGTGTTCTTCCTTCAACTACTTAAAGTGTAGTTATTTTTGTTGCTGTTTTGGTCCTTCTTTGTTGAGGAGGCAAGCACTGGGCACCTGTAGTCAGCCATCTTAGTGATGTTCCCCAACGGTGTTTTGTTCGTTTTTTTGATTTTTCAGTGAATTAGCTGTATGTTTCATTGATTTTTAATTTCATTGACGTCTGTTCTTTTTTATTTCCTTCCTTCTGCTTGCTTGGGTTTATTTTGCTCTTGGTTTTTTTTTTTTGGGGGGGGTGTTTTTTAACTGTATGTTCCTTTTTCTTTCATTTTTTTTCTCGTTTTTTAACTTACACATTGTAATTGTACATACTTATGGGGTACAATCAGGTATTTTGACACATATATGTATTGTATAATAATTGGGTCAGTGTAGTTAATGTATCAGTCACCTCATGCATTTATCATTTCTTTGTGGCAAAAACATACAAAAGCCTCTCGTCTAGCTATTATGTGGTATACAAAACTTAACTGTTAACCATGATTACCCTACTGTGCAATAGAACATCAGAACTTTTTCCTCCTATCTAATTGTAATCTTATGCCCAATGGCCAGCCTCTCCCTGTTTTCTCTACCCTCCTCTTCCCTCCTATTCCTTTGAATATGTACACAGTAGTGGGATTAAATGATAGTTCTATTTTTAATTTTTTGAGGAACCTCCATAATGGCTGTACTAGTTTATAATCCCACCAAGTGTGCAGGTGTTCCCTTTTCTCCACGTCCTTGCCAACATTTGCTTTCTTTTGTCTTTTTGATATAATAGCCATTCTATCTGTTTTGATTTTGCATTTCCCTGATGATTAGTGATGTTGAGCATTTTTTCATATGTCTGTTGGCCATTTGTATGTCTTCTTTTGAGAAATGTCTATTAAAATCCTTTTCCCATTTTTCAATTGGATTATTTGTTTTTTTTGCTGTGGGGTTAAGTTCCTTATATAGTCTTGATATTAACCCTTTGTCAGGTGTATAGTTTGCAGATATATTTTCCCTTTCTGTAGGTTGTTTCTTCACTCTGTTAGCAGTTTCCTTTGATATGCAAAAGCTTTTAAGTTTGATGTAATCACTTTTCTGTTTTTGCTTTTATTGCTTGAGCTTTTAAAATCTTATTTTAAAAATCCTTGCCCAGCTCCATTCATGGAGCGCCCCTATGTTTTCTTCTAGTAGTTTCATATTTTCAGGTTTTACATTTAAATATTTAATCCATCGTGAGGTTATTTATGTATATGGGGATAAGTAGGTGCTCTTTCTTTGTTCATGAAGTGGGAGCCTAGATTATTGATTTGAGACTTTTCCTCTTTTCTAATGTATGCATTTTAGTACTTATTCTGCTTTTCACCTTCATTTGCTGATTTAGGATTTGCTTTCTCAGATATGCTCACTTACCACTTTTGCTTTGCAGTTTGCAAAATGTTGTTTCCTTCACCTCATCTGCTCTTTGTATCCTCGTGGGGTAAATTTTATGCCTTTAAAAATCCTATACTGTCATTATAATAGTGTTTCAGGGAAGGTTAGAAGGAATTGCATGTATTCAATCCATTATCTTTAACTAAAAGTTCCCTTTCCTTTAAAAAAAAAAAAGTGGGGTTGGGGGAGCTTACATTGTGGGCAAGACCCTTTATGATCTAGCTTCTGCCTGTCTCTCTAGCCTCATTTCTTACTGTACTGCAGCTGGCCCCCAGCCTAAGCTCCAGCCACATGTATCTACTTAAGAGATTGCCAGACAAATCATGTTCCTTCATGCCTTTCAGTTCCACACATGCTATTTTCTTAGTGTGCTGTTTGTCCTTTCAGACTCTCCTCAGTTAAGCTTTGCTTTCGTCTGGGTGCCCCTCTGCTAGAATCCCTATTGTAATATTGCAATTACTGATTTACTTAAAAAAAAAAAAAAAGATCTCATCCTAGAGGTTTCTTAACTGAGGGTACAGGTAGAAGGGCTATCCATGGGCTACCTGCAGAAAATCTTAGAATGCCCTATTAATTATTTGCAAAATTTCACATGTATGTGCATATTCTTAGAGAAATTGAAGTGTGCATCAGAAATACCTGTGGAGCTTTTTAAAAAACGTAGTTACTTTGGGCTCTACTCCAGGGGCTTGCTGAGTTACAGTCTCTGAAATTAAGGACCAGTAAGACTCATTTTTAAAAAGCTTCCTAAATGAGTCTTTAGAACAGGATATGAGCATCACGTATATTAACTCTAGGGCCTGGTTTATAATGAATGCTTAGTATATGTTTAAAGAAAGAATAAAGGAGAATTTATGTTCAAGGCATGATCTAAAATATATTTCTTGTGTGAAACCAGAGCACAAGTGGGGAAATCACTAATTTCTTCTGTTATTTAAATGAAGTCATAGCATCTATTTTCACCTCCTTCCTTTGGATATAATTAGGAGAAATGGATTATTTTTTTCAAAGGCAGAGAAAAGCTTTGGAGGGTAGCTGCAATAATGAAAGAAAAATGTAAGGATAAGACAAGTCAGATGTATACTTGGTTCAATTTTGGTTTCTCTGGCTGCTTGTGGTTGTTGACCCAGTGATTTGATTCCAAAATTTTAGGCTTCTATACATTGGATCTCATAGGTACCACTACTGTACATATCCGATTTGATAACCTATGAATTTAATAAGTGGCTAGAAATATGGAAAATGGGGAGATGGACATGTTGCTTTGGCAAAAAATATAAACAATGTTATTGCAACTGGTTGGGACTAAAGAATGAAAACAGAAAGAGCCTTAATTTGCTGAAATGCCCTGCCTTGTGCTTCTTTAGTGTTTAAAAGTTTAAAAGCATAAATTAAAACTATGTTTTCTGCTTTACTCATAGCCTCTTACACAGTGTAGAGCTGTTGTATGTTTACATCTTTGTGTGTTAAAGAAATGATCTTTTGCTTTTTGTATTTTCTATTTATTATTTTTATTTTGTTATCTAGATATTTGAGAGATTATGGCATCTGAAACCCACAATGTTAAAAAACGGAACTTTTGTAATAATATTGAGGATCATTCCATTGATCTTCCTAGAAAAAAGATCTCTAATTTCACTAATAAGAACATGAAGGAGGTAAGTTCATAGTTTTTAGGTAACAGGTTAAGACAGTTTAAGCTGTCAAGTCTATATATAGTTCTGGTTAAATTGTTTAAATAATGGGAGGATAATAATACTACTTAATCTCCCAGAATTGAGTAGAATTTAATGAGTTTTAGCCATTGTATTCCTAAAGCTCTAGAAACTTTTTGGCCAATACACTGTTTTGATAGGATATAATTTTAATATTTTAGTTTAAGAGGAATCTCAGAGGTGCTTTTTTGTTCACCATTGCGAGGCTCATTCACATTGATATGATATAATTTCTTTTAAGCCATATTAAAATGCAACTCACTTATTAAGCACCCTATAAGTATAATATGTGACTCATGGCCTGGAAAATATGGAGATGGATATGTTTCTTTGCCAAAAATGCCTACATACAACATTGTTGTACCTACTGATTGAAACTGCAGCATTAGAACAGAGAAATCTTTAATCTGAAAAACCTACTTGTTGACTTTTAGATTTGTAGATATCAATCACAAAGTTTACATAATTTTATTAAAATAAAAGGACTTAAATATGCTCTATCTATCTACTTCTAATTTTTAGGTTAAGAAACCTCCAAAAAAGTTGGCTGCTTACATAAATAGGTAAGAGCTTCTTTAAAGTTTGTGGGAAACTGCAAATATTGAAAGCTGGATAAGGATGAAAATAAGAGAAAAAATAATATAGTAAAAATTAAAAAATAATATAATAAAATAAATATAATTTTTAAATATTTAAAATTTAAAAAATAAACATAATTTAAAATAATATGATTTTAAAATAATATAATAAAATAATATAATAAAATTGACATTGTCAAAAAGCTCTTTTGTGCCAGGCTCTGTACTAATAAACACATCAATATTATCTCTGTTCCTTACAACGCTCCTACTCATTGGATATCATTACCCCTAGCAGTTGATGAGAAAACTGAAGATCAGAGAAGTTAAGTGATTTCTTCAGGTCATACAGCCAGAAAGTGGTAAAAATGGCATTCACTGTCAGATCCCCAAAATCTAAAGGCACTTTCTACAAAACCACTAATTCTCAAAGTAGGATCTGAGTACATTGGGGTCTCTGAGGCCCTTTCAGGAAGTTTATGAGGTCAAAACTATTATCATAACAACACTAAGACTTTATTCAACTTCTTCATTTTCATTCTTTTGCAAGTGTACACTAGAGTTTTCCAAAGACTACATAACATTTGATATCACAGTAGAGTAAATGCAGAAGCAGAAATGAGAATCCAGCTGTCTTCTGTTAAACCAGATATTAGAGATTTGCAAAAATGTAAAACAATGCCATTCTTCTCTGGATTTTTTTAGTTATTTGTTTTGGAGAATACGGGGTTTTTTTCCTGGTAAAATATTCTATGTTAATATGTAATGAGTATTTTTTTTTAATTAATTAACAAATATTTTTAAGTTTTCTCAGTTTTAGTTTCAGATACAATAAAATGTCAATAGGTATTACCTACGTAAGAAATTCTTTTGCGTCCTCAATAATATTTGAGTGCAAAAGCATCCTGACTCCAAAATATTTGAGAACCACTATACCAAACCCTGAGATTTGTTCTGTTGTATTTTATCTAATTCAAACAAAATTACATATACTTTAGCTTAATCAAAATAAACTTTAAAATACTCAAACTTGCACAATTTGTCACTTTATTAGAAGATTAGGTGTCTAGAACATGTTATAATATTTTTACTCATAGAATGACTTTTAATATTTTATTTTAAAAGCATCTAGCTATTACGTCTCTCTTCATTTTCATTTGGTATAAATTGTCATCCTTGTCATTGCCTTCCAGATAATTTGTAATTTCACTTTTATTTTCCTCTTCAAACTAAGAGTTAAGATTTTTTTACATTATTATATTTATTTCTATTTTTAGTAGATTACAGTCACAAAATTTGACCTATTAAATCTCTCTGTTTAAAAACTTTTAAAAGTTTTCTTAAGGTTCTTTTTCATTTAAGAAAATAATTCTTTTTACAGAACAGTTGGACAAGCTGTGAAAAGCCCAGATAAACTACGTAAGGTGATCTGTCGCAGAAAGAAAGTTCATCATCCCTTTCCAAATCCTTGTTACAGAAAAAAACAGTCCCCTAAAAGTGGGGGCTGTGACATGGCAAATAAGGAAAATGAACTGGCTTGTGCAGGCCACCTGACTGAAAAATTACGCCATGACAGTCGAACATATTTGGTTAATTCCAGTGATTCCACTTCTTCACAAACAGAAAGCCCATCATCAAAATATAGTGGGTTTTTTTCCGAGGTGAGTCATTTCTCTAAGTCATTTCTAGCTTAATTTTATTCCTGTTACACTATTCATTTTTTTTCTTTGCCATATTCTACTGACAGAATAATTTGCCACTCATTGAATACAGACTTATTTGAGTGATAGTAACATCCTGTGACAGTTTTCCAGATTAATCAAATTTGAATCAGTAATTTATTTTTCTAAGTTAGTACTAAGATGGAATGAAATGTTGGACAGGCTGCTATAAATATCTAGAGTGGCAATTTGGCCAGTAGAAATTTAAAGAAAGGGAAAAAGAGAACTCTTGCCTAAAATGTGGACCACTGAAGCCAGTTATCCAGGCACATTTTTTGGGCTCTCAAAATTGCCCAGTGGAAGCTTTGTTCAATCAATCCAGCTGTGGTTTGCTGCTTTTCTGGGTCAAGCACAAGTGGTTGTTTGAATAGGATCAAGGGAATTTTGGGGGTGATAGAAATATTCTAAAATAGATTGTGATGATGGTCGCACAACTCTATAAATCTACTAAAAACCATTGAATAACGTACTTTCATGGATGAATTTTATGGTATGTAAATTATACCTCAATAATGTAGTTTTTATAAAATGGTCATTTGAAGGAATGATTTGATATAATTTACAAACATGCATGAGTTTGTAACAAACATGTTTTATTGTATAAGTTGTAGGAAATAAAGGAGCACATTATCCATAATCTTGACATTTAGAAATAGTAGTATTAAGTTTTTGATGTTATCTTTTCTCTTTATACTGTACATAGTTTGATAACTTTTCTGTGCTTAAAAAAGTATGGATTTTTTCCATCTAATTAAATAATGCAATGCCTCTACAATTTCTTAATGGATACATATTATATTGCTTGAATGTACCTTAATTTTTTTTATCTATGATTTGGTAAACTTTATATTGTTTCTCTCTGGCATGACAGCTTGAAAAGCATTTTCTATACCATACAAGCAGGGAAAAAATCTTTTTAAGTTAAAAAGGTAATAAGTGTGTATAGGTGAATGAAGTTGAGCACCATATTTAAGATGCTATTATTTATTAAGGTGAAAGATAGAAAATAAAGTATTATTAACTAAAACCATAATGAAATGATGCAAAAAGGATTCCATTTGCCAGTGGAAATGTTCTTGTAAAAATAAAAATAAGATCCTAGAATAATAGAAGGTTAGCAATGCTAGGGAAAGTGAAGGGAATAAGTGGTATCTGTGAGAAAAGAGGAAAGGAAGAATTTGATTTAATAGTGAATTATCACAGTCCGTGGAGAATAGAATGGTAACTAAACCTTAGTGTTAAAGAGAATCACTGTCATACTGATTCATTCACAAATATTTATTGAGGGCTCCCTGCTATTAGTACTTAATACTGCTATTTCCAAATGTCGAACGTTCTCTTCAGGCTCTGAGGAGACCGATTTGTGGGTGAAAAACAGACATCACCCCCTACTTTCATGTAGTTATAGAATTGATGAGACTGACACTAATCAAACAGTCATAGAAACTACATACTCTGAAGGAAAAGAACATGTGACTATATAACCCAGAAATCGGACCTAGATTGGTACTTCACTTGAACTGAGGGAATAAACTTCTAAGTGTAAATGTCTTAAAAAGTTTCGGTTGTGTATTTGAATTACTGCCAGTAAGACATTTTTTGAAGACCCACCTTTTACTTTGCTTTCTCATTTTCACTACAAACCTTTCTTAACATCACATTTAACTACTAGGTTTATTGATTACTCTTTTATTTCAAACCTTTTTTCCTGATTGACTAGTACCTGCTCTAAAACCTTAATCTAAAATGATACCATATTATCTTATCAAAGTTCAAATACATGTGACTGCTGATCTAGCTATTCTAATTGTAAAATTAATCTTAACAAAAGTATGTGTACAAGTGCACATATTTGCATACATCAGGATGTTCACAGATGTATGGTTTTAATAGGTTAAAACCAGAATCAATCTAAATAAATTATGGTATATAAAAACTGGAGAATATGCTATTGTTTTTTAAAAAATGAATTTGATCTACAAGGATGCTTCAAAAAATTCATGGAAAGAGTCCTATTTTTTAATTCTGTTTTTCCATGAACTTTTTGAAGTACCCTCATATGTTTTTTGACATTGAAAAATGATCATATAGGTGAAAAGGCAAGATTTTTTTTTTTTTTTCCTTTTGGTCTTTTTTCGTGACCGGCAACGGATCGCAACCCTCAGTGTCACGCCTGTACCGGACCGGGACCGGCAACGGGATCGCAACTCTCGGTGTCCCGCCCGCCCCTCGCTCAGCCAGTGAGCGGGAACCAGTCTGTATGTGGGATCCGAACCCTCG
>NW_007728430.1:249320-252729 GCF_000696425.1 Galeopterus variegatus | reverse complement strand
AAAAGACAAAAAGACAAAAAAAAAAAAAATATATATATATATATATATATATAATCTAAATAAGAGGATTTATGTCATGGACTTACTCGTAAAATTCTTCTGGGATACCTTCAATAAAAGAAACAAAATGATATATCAAGCAAATGTATTACCACTGTGTGTGATTTTACTCAGTACAATTCTTAATAATGAAAATCTTCTAAACAGAAATCAGTTCCCTAGAAGTACTTTGTTGTTGCTTTAGGTTTTTAGATCATGCATAACATACCACCTTGCTCTGTATGGGCCTTGTATTCTGGATAGTAGAACTAAAGAATGATTGTTTCCTTAGACATTTGCTTTCCATTATTTTTTTTTTACAAAGGGCGAAACTTTATTGTAAACCTGACCTTAAGGTATTATGTTCATTATTGAAGCCAATATTGAGTGATTAAAAGTTCGGTTTGAAGTTTCTTAACCTATTACAAAATTAAGCCCTCAATTAGTTTGTAACTTTTTTAGGTTAAAAATCAAAGAGGCTATTATCAAGCTGGCCTTGAATTTATATAGCATTGATAGAATTGCTGTGAACTTAGCTGTGAAAGCAGAGTTGTTTGAGCACAGGAGCCAAACATATTCACTCAGCACTTGGCAAACATTTATTGAGCATGTGCTATCTGCCAGGCCCTGTGCTAAATAAATGCAGATTTAAAAGTTGAGTAAAGTTTAAACGTTGAGTCTTTTACCCTCAGAAGGTCACAAAGAGAAAGTAACGCAAATCAAGCAACCAAAAAAAGAAATGGCTTGTATATATGTTTATTTACCTTACTGTCTAATGAAATGTTTTTGTTTATCCTCTAAGGATGTAGATGCTTATTTATTACAGTTGCATTGAGAGATTTCATCTACTAAAGAACATTTGGTTATTCAGAACATCCCTGGACTATAGAATTTTTTTTTTTTTTTGAAGTCTCATATGAGAACTGTGGAAGAAGTCGAATCCATTTTTTCTTTTTAAAAAGCCACATAATATAACCACTAATGAAACCCTTACAATCTGCTTCACATTGAAGTGGAAAAAATCCAAAGGAGCAGCTTCAACTTCAATGAGGTGAAAATGCACTATGAAGATTGCTCACCTTTGCTGCATTTGGGATTTATATGGTTATTTGGTAACATTGTTTAAGAACTACTGGGACTTAATGCAATCTTGCATAAGACTATAATTTATACTATCTGAAAAAATAAGCCAGGACTTATTACTAGGAACCACAAAGACCAATCATCATTAATTTTTTTAAGATTGTGTTTTATAAAAAAACACTTAAATGTGTGCAGCTATTTTCTTATGTTGAGAAGACTTTGAAAGTTTAAAACATCATAGCAAATAATCAATATTAAAATGTTTTGTCCACACTGAGATACTGTGTATATAAAATGCCTTAATTGTGAATAAGCCAGTGTGTTATGATACCAATATCTGTTTAAAAAAATTAAAACCAATCATGCTTCTGGCATGATAAAATCATGTAATTAAATTGGGGGTTTACCTTCATGGAAAATGTTGTTGAAATGTATTCCACGCTATTTTTAAAACTTGAGAATATTTTTAGGATCTGACTTTTTTTTTTTTTTTTTTTTTTTTTTTTTTTTTTTTTTTTTTTTTTTTTTTTTTTTTTTTTTTTTTTTTTTTTTTTTTTTTTTTTTTTTTTTTTTTTTTTTTTTTTTTTTTTTTTTTTTTTTTTTTTTTTTTTTTGCCAGAATCATTATGTGATGTATGTTATGTATATGTTATCCCTATATAAAGAAAAAGGTGAATATGTATTTGTATGAATGTTTAACTGGAATTTTCCATGGAGTTGGCTAATTTATATTCACTTTTTATTGTATTAGATTTCTAATATTTTCATTTCTGTATCATTTAAACTTCCTTCATTTAAGTAAATTCACTAAATATTTCTATTTTTCGCTTTTTTAAAATTCTGATTTTATATGAATTCGTTTTTACTACATACGTTCTAAAGAGTTACCTACAGTGCTTCAGAATTGTTTACAGTTAATGCTGACCCTGTATTTTAAATTCCAACACTTTACATTACTACCTCCTCTAATGGTTAGTGTGGTATGCCAGCAGACTGTATGAGGCCTTTCCTTATATATTTATACATACGCACCATTTTTAGTGTCAGTGAACCCAGTTCTGGAATGTTCTAACAGCTCTTAATCTTACCTGTCTTGAAAGTGATTGGGATGTAACACCATTGCTGGTGGTTCATGCATCGTCTCACCTTTAATAAGCCTGAGAGACATCTGAGCAAAGATTTTTGTAATCGAATCTTTCTGCAGTAATCCTTCAAGCACTTGAATGAAAATCTTTAATATTCACCCAGTTAGTGACTACTGATATGAATCTCAAGCATCTTTCTTGTTTTAAATATATTAAAAATGTTACCTTTTACTGAGTTCTGTTTTTGTAATAGCTGTATTTCATGTAACTAAGTATTTCTCCAGTGAACATCATGCAGTAATTGGTTATCTTCTTAAGTCTTTAGATTAGAATTATCTCAGATTATTGCACTTCTGTGATTGGAGAGGTGAGGTTTTTTTGTTTTTATTTTTTCTGCGGCTGGGTGGTACAACCTAACCTGGACCTTGATATTGTTAGCACTGCACTCTAACCAACTGAACTAATGGGCCAGCCCCCTGAGAGGTGAATTATTTGAGAAATCATGTTTTAGGATGTGGGAATTTGAATCATAAACTTGCATCAGCTCTGTGAAATTTTAACATGATGAAATATAACCTTTCTTTGTTCCTATTCCTTTAGTTTTATGTAATAGTTTGGACCAGTTAAGCTGGTTGGAATATGGTGCTAATGAGGCTAAGGACAGGAGTCTGATCCTTCACAAGTTCATTAACTTTACACACACAAAAACAATTTAATGGCTACAGATTCCTCCTTCCTTCAGGTATCCATCTCACAAATTCAGTTCTTAGTCACAAGGAAGATGCTGTGTATAGCTCAGCATAAAACCTTCACCTTAAATAGAAAGATAACTCAAAAATTGGTGTATAGAATACTATAGATCTTTAACTTAATATTTAAGATAATATAGACAAAATAAAATATCTAAAATACTGTGTAATTTTTAGTTTTATGGTATTAAATAATACTGGGTCAGATATTTTCTATATTTTTCTCTGGGTCAGATCATTGTCTAAATAGTATCTTCAAAAATTAAATTTCAGGGCCGGCCCGGTGGCGCACTGCTACAGTGCGCCGCTTGGGAAGTGCGGCAGTGCTCCCGCCGAGGGTTCGTATCCCACATACAGTCGGGTTCCCGCTCACTGGCTGAGCAAGGGGCGGGCGCGACACTGAGGGTTGCGATCCGTTGCCGGTCACGAAAAAAGACAAAAAAAAAAAAAAAAA
>NW_007728430.1:231349-249310 GCF_000696425.1 Galeopterus variegatus | reverse complement strand
ACACTGAGGGTTGCGATCCGTTGCCGGTCACGAAAAAAGACAAAAAAAAAAAAAAAAATTTAAATTTCAATAAATCAAACCAGTAAAAATTAAGTACAAATACAAATGAAATATAGTAAGAAAAGGTACTATGCTGTTAACAGTTTTTATGCCTAAATTTAGGTTGGTTGAAGTGAGTAGATAACACTCAGTTTTATATACTCAGCTATGTAAGGCAGCAGTCTTTAGCTAACAGAGATCATTCAGTAGCACACACTCCTAAATTTCTGTTCCTGGCCTCTGTGGTTTACCTTAGTACCTACCTCTCTCAGTTATTGAGTTGTGATTAGTATTAGGGGATTTTAAGATTCTCGGATAAAATATGTTAAATAAATATCATTGAACACTTGTGTTGCTATTAAGCTGTTCTCGTGCTACAGCATTTTAATTAGAACAGTGTTTATCTCCAGAAAAAGCCAAAGAAAGTGTTTACAAAGTGTTTTGGCTGTTGTATTGACCTAGATTAGGACAATTACTGCCTGTCATTGCTCATTTGTAGCTGTTCTGCTAAGCAGTATACAGAACTGAGGGACTGCCCAAAGTCTCTATGCCTTTTTAGCTCTTTACCTTCTTAGGTTTTCTATTCTTCACTTTGCTAACTTTGCAAGTATAGGGGCAGGTGGTTTATTGAGGTGGTAGAAGGTTATGATCAAGAATTTGCTGCTACTGGGGATAAAGTGAATGAATTTTGTAATGAGTTATGATCAGAATAACAGTTAAAAGTTAGGAAGCAAGTATTTATTGGATTGTTTTTAAAATTAATCTTTTGGCAGTAGTTTCAAAGGTAATTGGCACCTATTATTTACATGAGTCCTGAGATGTGAGAATTTGTATATAAAAATCTGTATCCATTTTGGGGAATCATAAATATCAGCTTTGAACTCTTAAGGGATACTGAGGAATTAATCCTAATGCCTCTAAACATACTTGGTATGTGTCGTGTCCTAAAACAAAACCCTACGTGTGGTTTTGTGGGTTCAAAGCTATATTTCTGGCCTTTGAAACAGTACTTTTCTCCAACTTAGAACATTCCTATATTTTGTTGCTATAATTAACATTAATGGATAACAGTTGGAATTATTAGGTATTGAATGCTGATAGTAGAAATATTTAAATGCTTATTTAGATACTTAAGTTAGTCAAGGAGTCTGAAAAACAAGATTTAATATTTCATCAGTCACTTTCATTTATCTTCCTATTTAATAACAAGTTGGTAATGTCAGTTGCCTTTACTGATTGAAAGGAAAAAATTAAATTAGAATTACAAGCAGCTGACTCAACTGGAGTGATCCATTTGGATACACAGCTTATCTTTCAATACAGACTTTTTATGAATTACTTTAGATACAAATAGTATTGCTGGACATATGCTGGTAGACATTTATTCCTATGTTATTCTTTCTCCCTCGATTTCTAATTCTTCTAGCTATGAAAATTGTCATAAAACTTTGCAACACACTATTCCTCCCCTTTTTAAATATCGTAACAGGAGTATGTAATAAAAAGCTCATCCCTTAAACAGTGTATGCTTTTAATTTGTTATGTAGCTTGATTGATTCAGTAACAGCACCACCTATAACAATGAAAATGAATACTGAATATCATATACCTAGTATACTGAGTATATTTTCCCATGCTGTACTTAAAATAATACAATATTTAAAATACTGTTGTCATTATAATTTTCTCTGGGTCAAATAATTGATTTAGCAGTATCTTCTAAAATCAAACTTCAATAAGAATTAAGTACAACTGCAAGTAAAACATAGTATATAACAATATTTTCTCTTATACACTGTAATTAATCACAAAACACAAATAGACATAGTTGCTATGTACCAGTAATTCCATAAAAAGTCAGCTTCACAGCCACCCATGTATTTTTTTTATAGCAAAGTTTGCTATGTATTATTGCTTTGATATACAGAATTATTCTCATAAGAAGTTTTCAGATGGGATGTCAGAATTTAGCCCCCAAATACACTTGAACTAGTGTCGGTTCTTCAGCTTTACAGTATTCTGTATTTTCCTTCAGATTTAAACCACTCCCAAGCCTTCCCACAATTAAACTGCATGTGAGCTCTGGGGGAAAAAATAAAAAATTTAAGCCAGGATTTTTTATTTTTTGTAAATAACCTAGACCTTCCCAGAAATGTTGTGACACTGTGGATTTACACCAAAGCTAGGAAGAGTTGGTCCAAAGTATTTTCTAGGGTAAGAAAGAATTGTCGTGGGAGTCCTGGAATACACTGAATTGCCAAAATTACTTGGTTCCAGAATTACTGTACTGCAGTTATCAACCAAACCTGCAACATGGAGCCTAGATTGGAATTAGACCTCACCTCTCAGGAGTCAGGAGTAGAGTTAGCATCCATTTACTTTTCTTTTTCCTTTTTCTGTTTGTTTTTAGCTTTTTCTATAAAATTAGTTAAAGAGGTCTCTAGGCCCTACCTGGGCTCTCTCTTGCTCTGCAGTACACTTGCCAGTCCCTCTGTGTACACCTGCAGCTTAGCTTCAAAAACAGCAGGAGACAGGATTGATACCTTTCTGGCAGGCAAGTTCTAAGCTTACAAGGGGTTTGGAAAAGGGTTATCCTTTCCACATAGTCCAAATTCCTTTCCTTTACTTAGAATAGGTGATAAGAAATCATTGAAGCAGAGAAACCAATTCACTTTTAGTCCTTTCCTCAATGAATTTTAGGCTATTGAGAGGGTAGTCTCCGATTAAAAATCTCAAATCTCATTAAAATTTATTTCAAATGGAAAATTTTTACCCCACAACTTTGAATAGCTTGTCAGCATATTTGTGTTTTCTGTTTATAATGAATGCTTTCCATTCTAGGTTCAGCTTCTGTTGCATATTCCCCTGGTTTTGTGGCCACCTCTCTCACCTCATTTCTCCTAAAGGTTCCTCTGCCTGTCCCTTAGACGTTGGTGTTCTTCAGTTTGTGTTCAGGTCCCTTCTCTTCTCACTGTACCATAAATAAAAAAACATTTATTCCTATGGCTTCCTTTACCAGCTACATTGATTATTCTCATTTTGGAGATGTAAGGGAAGGTGACCAAATACACATGGATTGTTTAAAAGGATGAGAAAACATTGAACTGTATGTTCATCATTCTCAAACACATATTTTGCCCTAGACCTAACTTTTGGCTCTAAAATTATATATTCAAGGGGCTGGCCAGTTAGCCCAATTGGTTAGAGCACAGTGTTATAACACCAAGGTCAAGGGTTCAGATCCCTGAACTGGCCAGCAGCCAAAAAAACAGAATAAAAGTATATATTCATTTGCCTACAGGAAACATTCACTGGGACATCTTGTAGATACTCTAAATTCAATATAACCAGAATTGACCTCATTGTACTCCTCCATTTTCCGCCATCCACTCTACTCCACCCACATGCAGACAAAAAGTCTATGAAAAGAAATAAAAAGTTCTCCTGGGTCTTGGATTTCCATTTTCATTGAATAGCCGTAATACCAGTGATTGTTAAACTGCAAACCTCTAAATCATCTCTGAATTACTCATCAAATCCTGTGATTCGACCCCCTAAATTTCTCTTTCTACCTCTCTCCATCTCTGCTACCGTTAACCAGGAGTTGCCTACATTACTCCAGCAGCCTCCTAACTAGTCTCTCTGGCCTTGGTTCCACATCCCTACTACCCATTCTCTCACACTGCCCAGAATAATTGGTAAAGTAAAAATACTACCATGTCACTCCTTAAGGCCTCTTAGGAAAGAGTCTAAAAAGTAATGGTTTATAATCTCAACACCTCCCTACTGGCTAGAAAACTTGTTTCAGTTTCTGAAAAACACTTCCTCTGCAAATGCTTCATTTGCTTAAACACTCTTTCCCCCTTTACCTAGTTATCACTTTCTTAACCTTTAGGTCTCAGCTTAACACAGTTCCTCTATGAAGCCTTCTCTGTAGCCTCTGACTGTTAGGGGGTCTCTGCCATACACTCTCATCAGCCCTATTTTCTTCTTACCACTACTTATTAGTGTTTTGTAATTGCTTATTATCTGTCTTCCCAGCTAGATTGACAGCTCCGAGACCAGAAGGTGTCACATCCCCAGTACCTAACACAAAGTCTGGCAAGAAGTTGGCATTTAATTCTTAATGAATACAGCAAAGGTGTGGGACTTTGGGCATATGTTGTATGAGGAAGTAATTTACTAATCCACAGATACTTGTGATAGCATAGCAGCTAAAAATGTGTAGTTCTAAGATAAAAAAACCTCTGGTTTTCTTACCACTTTTTTGTTTTAGGAAATTGGTTTATAAATGTTTATGCTACAACAAAGTAAAACCTTAGCTAAAATGGGTTTGATCCTTAAACGTTGTTGTATTTGTTTTTCTACTGTATGGTTTCTACATTCTACATAAGTTTCATGCAAATGAGGACCATCTATAAAGTGCAAAATTAAGGTATTTTCATGTAATGTGTGAAATACATAAATTTTCTTAGAATTGAGGGTGTGTCCCTTGGGTGTTTTGTTTCTCTCTTGCTTTTATCAAAAAATGAGAATCATGTGAGATACAGTGTTTTTTTCTTATACAGTTCCTTTTTAAAATTACAGAAGTACTTCATAATTATTTCTGAAAATAAACTAACAAAAAGAAAGTTAAACAGCCATATCTCATTTACCCATAGGGAACTACTGTGTCTATCCTTCCAGATTTTCTTCTATGTGTATGTATATTTTTAACCCAAATGAATACATACTGATATTTGCTATATTGTTTTCTACTTTCCGTACACTAGAAAAGCTTGAAGGTAACTGAAAACATTTTTCGCCTCTTACTGTTAACTTCTTTGGAGAAATTGGAAGAGGCACCCCCCCAAAATTGAGAATTACTTTTTATTTTTTTTGACCAGTATGGGGATCGCAACCCTCGGCATGGTGTCATCTGCACCACACTCAGCAAGTGAGCGCACCGACCATCCCTATATAGGATCGCGGCCTTGGAGCTACCAGCGCCGCACTCTCCCGAGTAAGGCACGGGACCAGCCCTAAGAATTGCTTTTGAATTATTCTTGTTATAAGATTCTGTTTTCTTTGACCATTGCTAATTACTTTTTTTTCCCCCTGAATGTCAGGAGGCAGGCTTATAAGGAAAAACATAATTTTGTTGTATACAATATAATTTTGTGTTTGAAAAGAAATATCGTATATATTTGTTTAAATGATCCTAAGTATTTGGGAACAAATTTCAGTTTACATACTGTGGTATATTTTCTGTAGCCATCAAGCATAATTTGCTAAATAAGTAGTAGCTCAGTCTTTATGTATAAAACTGATAAAGATTAAGCAATTATATGAATATTGAGTCAGTATGGAACTAAGAGTTGTTTTTTGTTTTTTGTTTTTATTTTCCCTTTTTGTGTGTCCGGCAACGGATCGCAACCCTCAGTGTCACGCCCATACCGGGCCGGGACCGGCAACAGGATCGCAACCCTCGGTGTTGCTCCTGCACCTCGCTCAGCCAGTGAGCGGGAACCGGTCTGTATGTGGGATCCGAACCCTCGGCGGGAGCGCCACCGCACTCCCAAGTGGCGCACTGCGCCACCGGGCCGGCCCAAGAGTTTGTTTTTAAGGTTCAGCCCTGTCTAAAAAAAAAAAACCAATTTCCGGGCCGGCCCAAGATTTTGTTTTTAAGGTTCAGCCCTGTCTAAAAAAAAAAAACCAATTTCCGGGCCGGCCCAAGAGTTTGTTTTTAAGGTTCAGCCCTGTCTAAAAAAAAAAAACCAATTTCCGGGCCGGCCCGGTGGCGCAGTGCGCCACTTGGGAGTGCGGTGGCGCTCCCGCCGAGGGTTCGGATCCCACATACAGACCGGTTCCCGCTCACTGGCTGAGCGAGGTGCGGTTGCGACACGGAGGGTTGCGATCCCGTTGCCGGTCCCGGTCCGGTACGGCTGCGACACTGAGGGTTGCAATCCATTGCCGGACACAAAAAAAAGACAAAAAGGAAAAAAAAAAAAAACCAATTTCCACTAACCTCTTTCTTAAAACATTTTCTACAAAGAGTTTATTTAATTAGGCGCTTCTAACTGAACAGTTTTCTAACCTGCCTAAATAGTGCTCTTTAGAGTCTGTGTTCTTAATTAAAAAGTAATCATCACATTTTGTCCTGGAGGAAAGTCATTTAATGCTAGAAATGGAGAAAAAATTAACTAATGGTGCCTAATAGGAACTGAGGTAAAACTAATAATTATATTTATACACACGCATATGTAAATAATGTCAAAATATTATCCTGTGCCTAAATTGCCATAATAAATCATAAAGTTTCTTATATCTTAGAGTTAAAGCGAGGGGGATTTTTTTTTTTTTTTTTACCAATGGTTGCACTAATGACTCATTGAATAATCATTCTCCTGGAGCATATTAATGTTTGTATACTAACTAGGTGGAATTTTTTACCCTTCAACTCTAAGATGACACTTTACATTGACTTGCTTTTGCAAAGAAGCATTTAAATGTTTTAAAGAACTAGCAATAAAATTTTATTGTCCACATTATTCATAAAGTTATTGGTGATTTTAACCTGGTACAGTTTCAGGCTTTTTTACTTACTAAGCCAGTTTACAGCAAAACAGATCAAGAGAAAATTATTAAAATTGTTAAAATCCTTCTAATTGATAATTTTTAAATATTGAAGTATTTTGTGATTTCTTTTTTGGGGGGGATTGTCATTTACAAGCCTTTTAATGATAAAACTACTTTGTTAAAGGTAACTGCACACAAGTATAGCAATTGAAACAAACCTGTTACACTTTTTTTTTTTTTGTCTTTTGTCTTTTTCCGTGTCCGGCAACGGATCGCAACCCTCAGTGTCGCGCCCGCACCGGACCGGGGACCGGCAACGGGATCGCAACCCTCGGTGCTGCTCCCGCGCCTCGCTCAGCCAGTGAGCGGGAACCGGTCTGCATGTGGGATCCGAACCCTCGGGCGGGAGCGCTGCCGCGCTTCCCAAGCGGCGCACTATCCAGTGCGCCACCGGGCCGGCCCAACCTGTTACACTTTTAAGAATGTCTGATAGTATTGATTCAAGGCCTTGTTATTGTTGGCTTAGTCATTCAGCTTAGACTGGATGTAGTTAGGTTAATGAGTATAATTTTATTCTACAAACCTTCAAAATATGAAATAGCAAAAGTTTGCTTTAAAAGTTTCTCATAACTTTTAAATGATAATTAGAAATTATACTTTGGTAAAATTATCTAAATTACAGTTATTTTCTTTTTTGGGGGTTTTCTTTTTTTTTTTTTTTGGTCCTTTTTTTGAGACCAGCCGCACCACGCTCAGCCAGTGAGCGCTGTGAGCGCACCGGTCTTCTCTATATAGGATCTGAACCCAGGGCGGGAGCGCTGCTGCACTCCCAGCGCCGCACTCTCCCGAGGGCGCCACGGGCTTGGCCCGAAACTACAGTTATTTTCTATAAATGTAATCAATTTTCTATAAATTTCATCCTATATAGGATCTGAACCCAGGGCGGGAGCGCTGCTGCACTCCCAGCGCCGCACTCTCCCGAGTGCGCCGCGGGCTTGGCCCGAAACTACAGTTATTTTCTATAAATGTAATCAATTTTCTATAAATTTCATCAATTATTTAAATATTGACATGTTTGGAATTAATGAAAACAGTGGTTATAAAAATTGATACTGGTGTAGTCTTCAAGAGAGTAGCTAATGTTTTAGAATAGTATTACACTATATATCTTAAGATTTGCTTGGACAAATGATATATTTTTGTAATTTGAATTAAATGACAATAACATGACTTTCTTTTTCTGTATCTTTATTAGGTAGTGGAATCTAATAATTTCTAGAAAATATGGGGGTTTTTGTTTGTTTTTTTGCAGCTGGCCAGTAGGAGGGTCTGAACCCTTGACTTTGATGTTATCAGCACCACACTCTCCCAACTGAGCTAATCAGCCAGCTCGAAAATATAAGTTAATATGGGAGGACTCATTTATAAGTTTTGTGTTTAAATTACATGAAACTTAGTGCTTTTATTTCAAGTGCTAATGCAGCTGTTGACTGGTGTGATATTTTAGAAACTGCATTATATCTTTGAAATCAAATACTTTAAAAGATATTTATAAAATATACACAAGCATTCATGAGCTCCTTGTAACAGCTGGCACACACTCATTTGTCATATCACATGTATGCGTTTCAAGTCTCCTACTTTTATCTCTTGATCAATCTTCTGTTTCATCTTTTCTTTTAGAAAAAAAGCAACATCTGACTATAGTAGGAAAAGCTTCCTCGAGTACATTTTAGCAATGTTTATTAGTAGTGATCTGACTAAACTGTAATATTGATAGATTAGAAATATATGTACACTACCATTATAAGCCAAATGTTAAAGATAGCAAAAAAACATTTGGTTCAACAATTAAGTTGTAATAAGCACAACTTAAAGAACAGAGCCTCAGAATTAAAGTTGAATCTATGGAATATTTTTTTCTTCTTCAAGTCAGACTAATACAAATCTCTTTTCTCCTGTTAGTCATTCTGATTATACAGCTCTCGAAAATCATATTTCAAGTTTTCCAAAAATTTTATTGGAAAATTAAAAGCCAATGATTGTTAACTGGTATGATCAAGGGTATGTCTAAAGTTCTCTGTTTACTGCATCTCATAGTTTCTGGATGTTAAGCACAGGCACTGAGCTGTCAGATACCCAGTGTGGTTGAAGTAGGGAGGCTGTCCATAATCAAGATTACTTTCTATATGCTTGTTGATATTAAACACAAAAGTTAGGTACAGTCCCTGACCTCAAAAAGTTGTTCTAAAATACTGTACTAAATGTACAGTGGTTCTAAAACTAGACTATTGGAAAAAACTTTGAAAGCTTTTGTTCTTACTCATACTTTTAGGAAGATCCAGATCTAAGCAACTTCATATCCAAATGTAAAAGGTAGTGTACTGCACATTTTAAAACTTTTTTTCTTTTTAATACATGTTACTTTTTACTAGATGACTGGCTGCAGAAGAGGAAAGCTGTTTGCACTGGGGTCAATAGATCTCAAACCTTTATAGTCAAAACTCAAGTAGTAATTAGGTTTAATAGGGAGTTTTGTATACCGTGGCCATCTTGTTTATTTCTAAATTAGGTTTATGATATTTATACTTAATATATTATCAGTGCTGTGACATCTTTTGAGAATAATGGCATCCAGTGGATTAAGGTACAACTTTCAAAGGAATTTTGTCTTAGGTTCTTTCCTGCATATTATAACTCGTAAACTGGGTAGCTGCTGGGAAGTTTTCCTTACAAGAACTAGATCCAGAAGAATTCTGTTTACATTGTTTCCAGATAATCTTTTTTCTTGTTTAGGCTTAGAATCTCAAAAATTATTAAAAATCTGAATGTTCTTTGAGTCATACCGTTAACACTGAAATAATGACTATCTTGTTTAGCCATTAAACATTTGATGGGGGCTGGCCAGATAGCTCAGCTGGTTAGAGCATGGTGCTGATAACGCCAAAATCCAGGGTTAGAATCCTGTACAGGACAACCCCCCCACCACCACCAAAAAAAGGAGTAAAAACAACAAAAAATTTGAAACTAGAAGTGAATGTTCCATTAAAGAACCTAATATAATTCAAATGCAAATTTTTTCTTAAAGTTTTTTTCTCCTTCCTTTATTGTACTTTGCCTTTTGATTTTCATCTACATGCCATGTACATCCTTGTCTCTATTTAATTTATATTTTAAGTTAGCTAGACTACACATCCTTCAATGCTTGTATCCTGAATAGTAAATGGCTGCTAGGTAAATTCTAAAGTATCTGTTTTTTTACTTTTTCTTTCCTAAATTGTTGCAGCAACATTGTTTCTAAATTGCTATTTTTGGCTCTTGAGGAAAAAGTCACATTTTAATTACAAATGATATGCAAGAGCAAAACTATAGAACTTACTTGGGTTTGTGATACCATCATCTTTATAGAAAAAAATCATAAATTATGTAAAATCATAGCCTTTAAATATACCTACCCCTCACATCCTCCTCCCTGATACCTTTTAGCTAAAATACCATTACCTGGGGAAATCGGCATTGTGCAGTGGTTACGCAGTGACTGCAGATTGCATTCCTAAGGCACAAGAGAAGACCACATCCCAAAAGCACTCCCTTTGTAGGGTTGTGGTTAGCCTAGAAGAAATACATCCCCTGAACTGTCTCAAATGAAATTTCTAAACTTTTAAGTCCAAAGTTGCTTATGTCTGAAACAATTTGAGTTTTTTTCTTTGAAGGGTTCAGAAGGAAGCTGTTCCTTAGTATGTGCAGAATCACCATAGTGTGAGAGGGGAAAGAGCACTGGACTAGAATCAGGTGACTGAGTTTTAAACACTTAAAACTGAGACTCAGAAAGATTATCAAGTGGAGTAAGTTTTATTTATCTGGATTATGAAAAATGAATCGGACTTCAGCTCAACATCCCAAGGCAATAATTAGCTCTGGTCCATAAGTCCTCAGCACACTGTACAACTTTTGCTGTGACACCACAGTAAATTATCTTGATAAAGCTATACCAAATTTGGCTTGGAAAGATATAATTAGACAACAGTTTATATCAACTGAAACCCTTTTTATATTCCTGAAGGCTGGGCCAGAAGCTGAGCTGAATCCTTAATCCTTAATAAATTTAAGCTCCTTTACTATATAGCCTGACCTGCCCTTTTCTGTGTACTTAAGATATTAAACATCTCAATAAATATACCATAGCTAGTTGTTATAAGCTTTGAATTTCTGTAATTATAGAAACATGACAACACTTTATTTAGAAGAGCAGTCAATAAATGTATTGCCTTCTAACAGAATTTGCTGAGTCACTTGATTCAGCTTGTGATCCATTCAGCACTTTCAGAGAACTTAAACATTATTTGTGTGAAGCAACAGCAAAGCTGTTAATAAATGTATTGCCTTCTAACAGAATTTGCTGAGTCACTTGATTCAGCTTATGATCCATTCAGCACTTTCAGAGAACTTAAACATTATTTGTGTGAAGCAACAGCAAAGCTGTAATAGTGTCCCATAAGCATGTTTTTTACCCCTACATTTAATTCTTGATTTCCACTCATGAGCTCTTCCAACATTTTACACATATTTACCCAAGGCAACTTGCCGAAGTCAGAGCTTTGCAATAATCAGATGATTGTTCTCCACCGCACCCCGCCATCTTTATTTTTCCCCCAAGAGTTGTGTTTGATTGCAGCTCTACATTAGTAAACATTTTTCTAATTATTTGGCTTCTTCTTGATATTGTACATATGTATGTGTTACTACTGAAGATCAAAGATAATGCTAAAGAACACAAACATTTCACCTTTTCTAGAAAGAAACCCTTGTGTAATTAAAGACCCTCAGAAGAAAAAGTGTTTCTGGAGATTATAGTTATAGCTGACACTTACTGAGTACTAACTGTGTGCCAGGTACTGATCTGAGTACTTGTCTGGCTACTGCAAGGCTAAGGCTAAGGCTGCTGTCTGGAATCCTCACAGCACCAATTGTCTACCTCTTAATCCTGTTCGTGATGCCAATTGTAAAGCTAGGCGACCACGCTAGTTGTCGCGGCTCTTTACCTGCCAGTAATCCTGCGCCGACTGGGCCAATGGTTGAGCTAGGGCTGGGTCTGAAGCTCCCAGACCCCTCAAGCCCATTCACAGACTGGGTCACAAACCCTTCACACACCAGGCTGGGTCACCAGACCCCTTCGCGCAGGTCTATATGCTAGGCAACCCGCCACACGGTCCTTGGAAGCTGCAGGTCTGGAAAAACATGGCTGTGCAGGGTGGGTGCCGGAGGCAGTAAAAACCAGCCAAAGTGGTGCCACCTTGCAGATGCTCGGACTCCACCCACACGATGTTTACCGAACTGCCCTGAACCAGCTCCAAGGCAAGGGGAGCCTAACCAAATTGTTCCATTTTCCCAACAGCACTTTACACGTATTAACTCATTTTTATTCACAACAACCTTATGGAAGGTTTTATAATTGTCCATATGAAGAAATGAAAGTAGAGAATTTAACTGACTTGCCCAAGCCTACCCAGCTAAGTGGCAAACCAGACAGCCTGACTCCAGAGTGTTTTTACCACTAAACTATGTTCCTCTCCCAGAACAGTAAGAGAAAGAAGGTGGAAAAGGAGGGATGAAGTGGGGCAGTTTTAGCAAAATTTGACATTTCTATATAGCATTTAATTAAACAGGCATTACTGTCAATCTTGACCTATGTAAATTTTGTAATTCTTCAAAAAAATCTCTTATTCTCTCAGGATATATGTCTAATATTTGTTTCTTTTGTATAATACATGTTAAATCTTACATGGATGTTTTAGTAAGTTTCTACTAAGTCTCAGGTGTTGATAGCGATCATTTCTCTGTAAGAAAGATCTAAAATATGTCTTACATGTTCATACCTGTTACATAAATACTTCTAATCATGTATCTTTGCTACTATAGCACCACATGAATTCATTCCCTTGCTACTGTGCCTTTCTATTTATGGGTGGAGCAGGATGATAAAAAGTTCCATTTAAAATTTATTTTGCTAGGCCGGCCTGTGACTCACTCGGTAGAGTGCGGTGCTGATAACACCAAGGCCACGGGTTCGTATCCTATATAGGGATGGCCGGTTTGCTCACTAGCTGAGCGTGGTGCTGACAACACCAAGCCAAGGGTTGAGATCCCCTTACCGGTCTTTTTAAAAATATAAAAATAAAATAAATAAATAAAATTTATTTTGCTTATCTTTATTAGAGTATCAGCAAATTATAACTTAATCCTGTTATACCTGATCTCACCAATTTTGATGCAAAGGAAGTTTTGATATCTACTAAAACCTCCACAGTTAGGAAATATATAAGTGGGAACACCTTCAACTTATTGCTAAATTTAGTAAACTAATCCAAAGTGCAGCCACTTTGGAACAGTCTGGTAGTTCCTCAAACAGTTAAACAGAGTTATCATATGATTTAGCAATTCCACTCCTAGGTACATATGCAAGAGAATACTAAGAGAAATGAAAACATATGTCCATGCAAAAACTTGTGCATAAATGTCTATAGCAAGATTACTTATAGTAACCAAAAGGTAAAAAACATTCAAATGCCCATCAACTGATGAATCGATAAAGGTGGTATATCCACACAATGGAATATTAGTTGTCAATAAAAATGAATGAGACTGGCCAGTTAGCTCATTCACGTGTTGCTGGTAACACCAAGTTCAAGAGTTTGGATCCCCTTACTGGCAAGTCACCAAAAAAAAAAAAAAAAAAATACTGATACATGCTACAACATGGGTGAGCCTTTAAAACATCCTAAGTGAAAGAAGCCAGTCACAAAGACTGCACTGTATGATTCCATTTATATGAAATGTTCAGAATAGGCACATCTATAGAGACAGGAAATAGACTATTGGTTGCCTAAGGATGGGAGGATTGGGGGATGGCGTGACAGTTTAAGGGGAATGGGATTTTTGGGGTGTTAATGAAAATGTTCTAAAATTGATTGTGGTGATGGATACACAACTGAATATATTAAAAGTCATTGAATTTTACCTTTTAAATGGGTGAAATGTATGGTATGTGAATTATGTATCAATAAAGCTGCTTAAAAGAAAAAACTTACTGGTATAAAACAACAATTTCAGGAGTCGGGAATTTGGGTGGGGCACAGCAGGGTCAGCTCCTATCTGTTCCATGTGACTAGATCCTCTGCTGGGGTGATTCAGCTGGCTAGAGTTGTCTGGCATGGCTCAGCTGTGGTCATATGCAGAGGTATGCTGGAGCCTGCTCTCACTAACTTCTGGGAGAGCTGATTGTGCACCTCCCAACTCCACCTTCATTGACATAACACTGGTAGTTATAATCGTGGGAGTATTTACACCATGGAGATGGGAAAATGCCACAAATTGGGGTTTTCTGATTCGAGTATTAGAGCAAGGTCTAAAGAACAAATGAATGAAATGACATTGGAATTCTCTCTAAAAGAAGCCAGCAATCATTTTGTGTTTGGTTTTGTTTTTGTTTTACTGAGGTTTTAACATAAGGAATAAGCTGTTAGTGGGTTCCTGTCCCTGAAATGGCAGAATGAAAATTAAGACTACAATATCCTCATGCTGCAGTCGGGCAGCCCTCTACCACATGACCTGCTCTGGCAGAGAAGGACGTTAGCCCGAGTCGGGTACCACGGCACCATGAAAAGCCCAGGGACCTGTCATTTACTCTTCAAGGACAGTAATTTTAATTTCAAATATTTTAAATGTCATGTTTTTGGAAGGGGAGGGGCACACGAAATGAGCATAATTAGGGGGCCTCTGACAACTCTTGTCCATCTTGAGGGTGGAATCTTCAGGTTAATCATGTTTAAGATTTACTACTGCTTCACTTTTTCTATTTCAACACAAAACTCTGGAAAAGTATGAATTCTAATCAAATTTTCAAGTGTGTTGCTGCTAATACATCATTATGCATATAAATGCCGAAATTTAATACCATATCTTCATTGAAAAAAGACGCCGTTATATGTCTCTGCTGTGTGCAAGGCTTTGTAGGCTTTATAAGTAGGAACATATATTTTTTTAAAAAAAACTGAAAATAAATGGCATCAAGCGTGTGAGGCGCAGAGGTGTGGCTGTGTGTGTTGTGTGTATATTTTTTTTTTTAAAACTGAAAATAAATGGCATCAAGCGTGTGAGGCGCAGAGGTGTGGCTGTGTGTGTTGTGTTTTGTTTGTGTTTTTCTTTTTGGTGGTGCAGCTGGATAGGGTTGACTACTTCAGTCTGGAGGAATCTTCGAAAACGTGGTCTCTGCACTCAACTAACAATTTCAGGCAGTTTACATCAAATACCAAATTGGTTCAGACAAATACTTTATAAATTTACTGTGGAAAGAATCCCTTTATCGTTGCCTTTTAGTTGGAATACTTTTATTACTGATGTGGAAAAAACTATGCATTCCTCCTATTTTACAGTTACTTGGGAATAAATAGACTTTATAAAGAAAAAGGTGATAGCACCGGCACCTACAGTAGAAACAAAAGAGCCTGACCCTCTTCACCTTGTCTCAGAATCTGCTCAGATTTAATGACTTTGACTCACTGCCGCAAGTGACCTAACTGGAAATTCCTGGCACCTTAATATGGTGTTAGTAAATTTAGGAAAATACTATAGGCTATTATTTCGGATGGCAAAACTTTAGGAACCTATTTTGCAGGTTGTCTTTGAGGCAGGGTTTAAGAGAATTACTGTTTTCTCCTTCATCCTTTGTAACAGACAGCTTGAGGAATCTTTCCAATGGACAAGAAGATCATATCGTTTTCTGATTTAAAACACTTTGGCAGTTGTCTAATGCCTCAGGATATAGTTCAAATTATTTACCTTGATTTTCTAGCCCCTTCTTGTTCTTGGCTTTGCTTTCCTCTCCAGCCTCATCTCATCTCAACACCTCTCTCTCTCTCTCTCTCTCTCTCTCTCCCCCCCCCCCTCATTTTTCCCTTACAATTTTCGTTTGTGTTGAGTGCTCCTCCTTTATGTTCTGAGGCTATCCCGTACTTGCCCCATCGTGGTACATAGCTAATTGACCATACTAAATTTTACTTATTGTCAGAAGCCTTGTCAGTAGGATCGGTGTCTAACTCAACATTGTATCTACAGCTCTCAGCTCATTGCAGCCTAAACAAGAAATGTTCAATACAAATTTGTTAAATAAATGAGTAAAAGAAACAAAGAGCTACTGTACTGAGTGTTTATACTAAACCAGAATATTCAGACAAGACCTAGGTGCCTGTTCCTGTCAGTCGTCCATCCTTCATAGCTATAGCCACCAACTAGCACCTGTTTTTCTATCAAGAGAAGATTCGTTAAGTAATAGAATTCCTGTAACAGGACCCTGCCATGCTGTCAGGACCCTGCACATCTGCAAACCTTCTGTTACTGTTATTGGGATTTACACAAGGATCATTCATTGTAAGACTGAATACTTTGTTGCAGAATTAGTGTAAGGTACTTGCTCAATACAAGTACCCAGCACAGTGCCCTTTACAGTTTCATTGTTTGATAGATGTGTAGTGATAATAATGATAACACCCAGGGGACCTCCAGCAGCTCATCAGCATCTCTACCAGTAGATCTGGCATGAGGGTAATTGCCCCCAACATATTGGTTGCACCTCTGACAAGTTCCCAGAATGGAGTGGGAATAGGTAGCTCAGCAATTCTAAAAACAGTACTGTCCACCTGTGTTCAGGGACCTCGCTGTTAACTTCTGGGTCTTTTCTTGCCCTGACCTCACCCCCACTCCCACCCATTTGAAATCATCAAGTGTCTGGGAAATGAACCTTTGAGAATCAGAGTTGGGCAAGTCTGGGATAGGGGAATTGAATTTCTCTTCAGTTCTCCTAAACTATATTTAGGAAATATAGTTGCTGAAGATTATCTGAAGAATTGTTCGTATTCATTTTAAAGTAATGGATCGGAGCACTCAAGCTAAAAGAACATGATTAATGCTGTTTGCTGATTAATATTATCACTTTTCTGTCTGGTATTAAGACATATGCCTTCACCACTGTAAAACTAACTTATTTATTTACTTTTATTTGGAAAAGCATTCTGGTTTTGATGGAGAACTTTGTCCTTATATATAATGTCTCCTAAATTTTGGATTTCCATAGCTTGAGGCTGCTGTGTGGCCTAGAATGTGACACAGATGGCCATCTCAGGCCATTAATTTTTATCTGTAAAATGATCTCCCTACATGATCATAGGGGAGTTTTCTTTCCATCTTTTTCTCTTTCTTCTTTTCTTTCTTTTTTTCTCTTTCTTTTTTGGTGGTTAGCTAATATGGGAAACTAAACCCTTGACCTTGGTGTTGCAAGGCTGTGCTCTAACCAACTGAGGGAGTATATTTCTGAGTAAGTGATATAAACAAATGAAGAATGGGAGAGACTAGATAAAATTACTTTCAAATAGAAGACATTTGATTGTAGTGTGTGTAATGGAAACACTTGTATCTTTCACCCTCCACTGGAACAAATACAGTGTATGGTCACAGGAAGTTCATTAAAATGATCCTATTTCTCTTTCTCTCTTTTTTTTTTTTTTAATGTAAATACTGAGGTTTATTTACTTTCTTTTTTTCTTTTTGTGGCTGGGTGGTACGGGGATCCGGAAACTTTGACATTAGTGTTATCAACACCATACCACTCTCCCAACTGAAGTAAACAGCCAGCCTCAAATTGATCCTGTTTCTAATGCTGCGTTAAGCACAGCCAGGTCACACTGAACTCATCCAGCGATTAGTCACTGTAATAATAATAGTACTTCCTTCCATTTATTGATTGCTTTCCACATGCCTGTCATTGTTTTGGGTGCCTCATTTACATTATCTCATTTAATCCTCATAACAACCCTGTGAAGTAAACAAGGACTCTAGTTATTTTAAGTGTTGAGTCAGAGCTGGACAGAAATTTGTTAGTATCCTGACATACGGACATATAATGTCTGCTTCTGGAAAGTTGCTAATGACTAATAGCCACACAGGAAGTACTGTGCTTAAAAATAAAGCTCAGCATTTATACTTCGTTTTTTAAGAGCTTTACTGGACTACTATTTAATGAAAATACTGTTCTCCCGAGATACGTAAACTACTCTCAAACTTAGGGCATATCAGAATCACCTGAGGAACTTGTAAACATGGAACTGCCCAGGGCCCCATCTCAGACCCACTGAGTCAGAATCTGTGAGTGAGGACCAGGCATCTGATGTTTAATAAGCTCCCCAGGTGATTCTAACACACACACACACACACACAGAAGTTTGGGAATCACTGAGATATGAATTCTGTGAATGATAAAAGGGGTTTGGGGGGTGTTTTTTTTGTTTTGGTTTTTTTTTTTTTTTTTTTTTT
>NW_007728430.1:213550-231222 GCF_000696425.1 Galeopterus variegatus | reverse complement strand
GAAATTTGATTTTTGTGAATAAAAAAAGGGGTTTGGGGGGTTTTTTTTTTTTTTTGTTTTTTTTTTTTTTTTTTTTTTTAAGGAATGATGATTCTCTGGTTTGTGTATTTAATCAGGGCCTCCCAGGAAGTTTGGGAATGGCTAATTTACAACTGATCGATTTTGAATCATTATTCTGTCTAAATTTATAGTATAATTTTCACCTGGCAACATCTGTGGTATGACCTGTTATGGAACGAATTGTCTAATTTTCATTTTTTTCTTGTTGAAAGATTGTATATTAATGATAATAGCTAGCACTACGTTTTGTATGTTTTAGTCTTTTTCACTTGGTATGTGAGAAATGATGGCTGTTTTCCCTGTAACCACTATTAATAACATCTCAAGCAGTTTAAAACAACTGTTCAGACTCCAAATAAAGAATCGCCAGATCCCAAGATTAAAGTCATCATGTACAGCCATGTGTTACTTGAATTCTCTTTTACAGCATCTCCACCAAGTGTGGTTAAGTGGCCTGTTCCTGTTAGAGAGCTGGCCATCTCCTAGGAACAATCTATTCTCTCTGACTTAGAAAATCTCCCTTATAGTAAGGTGAAGTCTATTTCTCTAGAGCTTCCATTTATTAGTCTTTAACAGAACTTTTTACTGAAGTCAGCCAAAACTTTTGCTCAAGAAAATGACTCCCTGATCATTGTTTTCTGGAAGTTAACAGGATGCCTCATTAATGGATGTTAGCTCTGCTTATTCCATGGCCAGGTCATCTGTCAGGCTATTTTCTTTATAGCTGTACACTAAATTCATGATTCATATTGTTTCTTTATAAATTTTGGTGATTCTATATGGATAAATTTATTATGGAGTATTTAAAAATAGAGGCCCAAATAACAGAAAAAGGAATGTGATCCTACATTCTGCCGAAGCATTCTGTGTTCCATTTATATGAATATCATTAGCATGATATAATGTTAGTTGTAGCAACCAGATGTAAAGTTTAAGAAGTTGTTTGCTTTCTCTTTGAGTTGTTCAGAATCTTCTAAAAGCTCCATGGTTGTCAAAAGATCTCTTCTAAATGAAAAATATATGGTGCCTGTGATTTTATTTGCTCCTTTGAAGCTAAAAAGAAAAAGAACATTTAAAAATAACCTGATTCAAAAAAGAGCAAAAGACCTTAGCAGACATTTCACAAAAGAAGACATCCAAATGGACAACAGGTACATGAAAAAATGCTCAACATCACTAATCATCAGGGAAACGCAAACCAAAACCACAGTGAGATACCACCTCTCTCCGGTTAGAATGTCTATTATCAAAAAGAAAACATAAAACAAGTGTTGGCAAGGATGTAGAGAAATGGGAACACTTGCACACTGTTGGATTGTAAATTAGAACAGCCATTATGGAAAACAGTATAGAGGTTCCTCCAAAAAATAAAAATAGAACTACCATATGACCCAGCAATCCCACTACAAGGTATGTAACCAAAGAAAATAAAATCAGCATGTTGAAGAGATATCTGCACTCCCATGTTTATTGCAGCACTATTTATGGTAACCAAGATACGGAATCAACCCAAGTGTACAACAACGGATAAATGGATAAAGAAAATGTGGTATATATACACAGTGGAATTATATTCAGCCATAAAAATGAATGAAATCATGTCATTTGTGACAACATGGATGGACTTGGAGCACAACATGTTAAGTGAAATAAGCCAGACACAGAAAGACAAATACCACATGGTCTCACTCATATGTGGAATCTAAAAAAATAAGAGAATTGATATCATAGAAGCAGAGAGTAGAACAGTGGTCACCAGAGCCTGGGTAGAGAAGGGGTCTATGGGTACAAAGTTACAATTAGACAGGAGGAATAAGTTCTGGTGTTTTATTGCACAGTAGGATGATTATGGTTAATAGTAACATATTGCATATTACAAAATAGCTAGAAGAGGGGTTTTTGGATGATGTTGCCATAGAGAAAAGATAAATGCATGAGGTGATGGATATTTTAAGTACCCTGATTTGATCATTATACAATATGTATATATAGAAACACCAAATTGTATTCCATAAATATATACAATTACAATGTGTCAATTGAAAAACAAAGAACATTTATGTCCTCACTACCTGAGAACTTCTGGTTCTAACACTCTTTCCTCGGGGTATGAATTTCCCTTTCATCACCTTTTCCCGTGGACCAGAACTTGACCCGGAGCCCAAGATAAAAATGCCAAATGCGGGCCGGCCTGGTGGCGCACTGGAGAGTGCGCTGCTTGGGAGTGTGGCGGCGCTCCCGCCGAGGGTTCGGATCCCATGTGGAGACCAGTTCCCGCTCACTGGCTGAGCGCGGTGCGGGCACAACACCGAGGGTTGCGATCCCATTGCCGGTCAGTAAAAAAGACAAAAAAGGAAAAAAAAAAAAAACCGCCAAATGCATCACTAACCAGTAGCCCAATGTTGCCACCAATGTTAACCTTCAAAGCTCTGGATCCAGTTAGAGTCAAATGCAGGCAGCAGCTGCTAAAATAACAAGTCAGATTAGTGTAGGGAAGAGGTATTTTCCTGGTAGGTCTTCCTTGCTGTAGGTACCTTTTGGTGTAAGGTCCAAATATTAGAGGGAAAGGCAGACAAATGTAACTTACTACGACAATGAGTCAGGCCAGTCAGGGTGAGACTTTACTACAATAACCACAAATGGAAACGACATGATATACTAGCATAAAAGAGAATTTGCAGTTCAATTATAACTTATGGTGAAGGTCAGGTATGCATCCAGGAGACAGTTCCTTTTCCAATATTCTTTTTCCTGAAGCAGAATGAGAAGTTAGCATTCTCCTCTATTTCCCCGGATGCTTCCAGACTTTTGTTATGAATCTTTTTTTCTGAAATTATAGTGATCTTTTTTTGTAACTCTCAACTAACCTACCCAAGGTGTTCTGCCACCACCTCTTGAGCCTCTAGTTCTACCTAGTCTCCCATCATTGTCAGTGTCATCTTCAACATTCAAGTTGATTCTTCAGATGTAAAACAAAGTACAGAAAAGAAACATATGAGTTACTTGTATTATGTTATAAGAGAACACTATGAACTTATAGACTTGCTCTGATAACTAAAAATTATCCCTGTGGAAAATTATATATACCTCTACTTTAACAATAAGGGACTGAGTTATTGACATTTGAACTGCAATAGTATGTGTCTTAGAGTCTGGTTTTGGAAAATTATAGGTAAAAATATGTCAATTTGTATCATTAAACAAATTGGGTTAACCCCACCCAAACTAACAGATAAAATAAACCAACAGTATTTTATTGTTAAAAAGCAGAATAGCAGCAATTGAAGATTATGACCAACTCACAACACTGTTGATGCAGTGTTTCAGATTGCATCCTGTCTAAAAATTATAGGAGTTCTAACTATCTGCCTCTGCCCATTAATTGTGGCAGCTCAGCAACCTATCAACTATTGTTTGGCTGCCAGTCTTACTCATGGAATTCTGAATTAGAGTCTTTAATAAACCAAGGCCAACTTATCTATTAGGCATAGTAGGTACAGTGCCTAGGGCCAATGATACTTCTAGTGGCCCACAAAAATGTCTTAGTTTCTTTTAAAATAAGAAGAAAATAAGTAAACTAATAATGAATATACTGGCACAATAATAAATTTGCCTTATTATATTTGTCTTTGTACCACTTCAGGCATAAAATACAATTTTTAATTTTTTATGGAGGAAGGGATCTACAAAGTGTCTATTTAGTGTAATCCTCTAAATAATAATAATAATAAAGTGGATAGGACCCCTCAAAATCATGATGTGGCCCTGTGATAAACTCTAATACTCTGCTAATGTATCTCATGAATACCAAAATTTAAAGGCCCTTATTAACAAACAAAATACAACATTTAGTTGCTAGATGAAAGTCTATGGAACTGCTTGTCATGTGATCATAAGAACTAAAGAAAGAACTTGCATTTTAGCATCCGAACTGGAGGATCCTCACAGCCAACATGGAACAAAGGGCCTGATGCTTAGATGATCACGGGTCTCCTCCCTTCCTACTTAAAGTGTAGTAGTCCATGAGCTAGCAGCATGAAGAAGCTTGTTAGAAACACAGAACTTCAGATCCTGCCCAGACCTTCCTAATCAATGTATATTTTTACAAAATTCTCAGGTGATATATATATGCATCTGAAAATCAAAAGACACTGTCAGTTTTAGAAGAATCTATACCTAGAAAAATACATTTCATTCTAAAGGAGAGGACTGCTCCAAAATGTGATATGATTGAGAAAGAAAAAAAAAAAAAAAAGCCTTGACCAAAAACTCTACCTATAATGAGTAGTCTACATCCTATGAGAAGCAATGATCCAACAAATGTAGAAAAAGTAGTCATACGAAGACAGTAAAAAAAAAAAAAAAACCTATAAAATTCTTGGAAGAAAACATAGGGGAAAGGCTTCACAACATTGGATTTAGCAATGATTTCTTGGACTTGACACCAAGAGCACAGGCAACAAAAATAAAAATAGATAAATTTGACCACATCAAAATTAAAAACTCCTGTGCACCAAAGAACCCAATCAACAGTGAAATATTTGCAAATCATGTATCTGATAAGGGATTAATATCCAAAGTTTATAAAACACTCCTAGAACTGAATAACAACAACAACAAAAATCTAAATCTAGTTTAAAAATAGGCAAAAGCCTTGAAGAAACATTTCACCAAAGAAGATATACAAATGGCCAAACGAGCATATGAAAAGATGTTCAACATCATTAATAATCAGAAAAATGCAAATCAAAACCACAATGAGATATTACCTTACAATGATCAGGATGGCTAATATTAAAAAAGAGAATGATAGGGAGGGAGGTTTTGGTAAGGGGCAACAATAATCAACCACAATGTATATCAATAAAATAAATTTAAAAAATAATAAAATAAAAATAAAAAAGAGAATGATGTCACCAAGATGGCACACTAGACGGTCCATGGCATCACTTCTCCCAACAAAATAAATCAATTACAACAATTAAAGTACAAAACTGCCATCCTGAGACCACTAGAACTCAGGGGAAGAGGAAGAGAGACCCCACTGAGTCCATGCAGGTGTGGAAAGCCATGGCTGATAGGAGTAAGGATCACTCCAATTGGTCCCAGCTCCCTGGGCTGGCATGGTGCAGTGCACAGAGCAGCTCTCTGGAGAGTGCAAAGCCACCACAGCACTTTTTTGCATGAAGCTACTTGGAGGCTGCAAGGGAGAAAATTGCCATGACTGCTGGCAAAAGTTATCACTTCAGATTACCTCATCCCATTTCAGTAGCATAGCTGCTAGTGAGATTGTCCTGCACCCACATAGGAGGGAGGGGTTGCAAATGGTGAGAGAAAAGGATCACTTTGAAATATTTCATTATCCACCTTCAAGGCTGGCATGGAACTATACGCAGGGAAGGCCACTGGACCTGCTATCTCAGAGGTGAGAGGAGAGAGTAAGAGGTGGGTTTCTGATTTGCCCAGTGGTCTGTAAGTCTTTGCAGGGGACTTGTGTATGGGGTCTTCCCCAAGGGAAATGTTTAAAGGGAGGAGGGGCTGATTAACCAGAGGTGCATCAAGGTGCAATATGGGCAGCTGATCTGCATCCCAACGAGCACGGGTGCCACACAGTGAAGACACAATTTGCAGGAAAGACTCAGTCCCAGGCTGAATTTTTCCACACAGCCCAGTTGCTCTTATGGAGTCTCTCCATGACCAGGAAGTGACTGAAAGGCCAGCAATTAAAATCTGGTTTGAACAAAAATTCTTCATCAGACCGAGAAAAAGCAGCAAGGCAGCAATTTAGTTGAGACACAGCATTCAAGTTCCAGTACCTGCACTACGTCTTCCCCAACCCAGGAATTAGCAATGGGACAGCAAATTAGTTCCAGGGCAGTGTTTAGGTGGTGGTAGTTGCTATTAATCCACCAAAGAATGAAAAAAAACTGCAGACAAGAGATAAAATTTTGATATTGAGCAGTAAAGGTCTAACACCGCCAAAAAACACCTATAAAACCTGAAAGAGGTAGCTGTTGCCTCAAATGTGCAGGTATCAATGTGAAGACACAAAGATTAAGATAGAACAGAGAAAAATGACACCACAAAAATAAACCAACAAAGTGCCAGCAATGGACTAAAAAGAACAGTGGACTTATGAAATGTCTAACAGAATCCAGAACAATCCTTTTAAATGTGTACAGGGAGTCACAAAAATATACAGAAAGAAAATTAAAATATTTGGAAAACAATCCAGGAACAGAATGAGAAACTCGACAAAGGAATAGAATCAATTAAAAAAAATGAATAAAAATTCTAGAAATAAAGAATATGTTATCTGAACAGAAAGAACTGATAAAAATCTCCAACAGCAGACTTGATTAAACAGAGGAAAAACTTAGTGAGCTCAAAGGTAGAATATACAAAATTACCCAATCAGAGAATCAAAAAGAAATAGAATAAGAAAAAATGAAATAGAACTACAGTAATTATGGGATACTCTCAAGCAAATTAACCTTTGCATCATTGGCATACCTGAAAGAGATGAAAAGGAAGAGACCTAGAAAGCTTATTTAAGGAAATAATGGGTGAAAATTTCCCAAGCATGGAGAAAGATGACAGCATCCAGGTATAGGAAACCTGGAAGTCACCAATGAAATTTAATCCAAAGAAAACACCCCAGTGCACATCATAATGAAATTATCAAAAACCCAAGACAAAGAAAGTATGCTGAAAGCAGCAAGAGAAAATACACCCATAACATTCAAAGGAGTTCAAATGTGGCTTTCAGCAGATTTCTCAGTAGAAATGCTACAGGCCAGTTTAGCATCACAGAGAGAGTGGGATGATATATTTAAATTGTTCAAGAAAAAATAGTGTTAACCAAGAATTCTGTATCCAGCAAAATTAACAGTCAAATATGAAGAAGAAATTTAAAAAATGAAGAAAAGAGGAAAAAAGAAAAAGAAAAAAGTCTTTCCCAGACAAACAAAAGTTAAGGGAATTCATCAACACTAGACCTGTCTTACAAGAAATGCTAAAAGGAGCTCTGCAAGCTGAAAGTTGATGCCAAAGTGTACTAAGAAAAAATTTGAAGGAATAAAACCCACTAGTAAATACACACACAAACTCAGAATACTGCAATACTGTAAGGATGGTGATAAACTTCTTATATCTTTAATATAAAGACTAAAAGACAAACCTATTAAGATAATAACAAATACAACACCCTTATAAAAGGCAATATTAAAAGGTGTAACTTAAAACAACAAAATGTCAAAAAAGTGGGGGGGAAATTATGGTAACACATAGAGTTTGCTTTGATTTTTTTCTTTTCTCTTAACAATGAAAGTTATTAGTTTAAAATAATCTGTTATAATTATAACATGATTTTGTAAGCCTCATGGCAACCATGACACAAAAACCTGTAACAGATATACTAAAAATAAATAGTGAGAAATGAAAATATACTACAAGAGAAAAATCACCTAATCACAAAGGAAAAGAGTAAGACTGGAAAAAGGATCTATAAAACAATCAGAAAAAAAGTAACAAAATGGTAGTAACAAGTCTCTATAACTCAACATAAATGGAATAAATTCCCTAATTAAAAGACACAGAGTGGCTGAATGGATTATAAAACAAGAACCAACAATATACTGCCCACAAGAAACTCATTTCATCTATAAAGACACAAATCAACTGAAAGAGAAAAGATGGAAAAAGATATTTCATATGAATGGAAACCAAAAAAGAGCAGGAGTAGCTAAACATATATCAGATAAAACAGACTTCAAATCAAGGAAATTTTTTTTTTTTTTGTCTTTTTTCGTGTCCAGCAACGTGTCACAACCCTCAGTGTCACGCCTGTACCGGACCGGGACCGGCAATGGAATCGCAACCCTCGGCGCTGCACCCGCACCTCTCTCAGCCAGTGAGCGGGAACCGGTCTGTATGTGGGATCCGAACCCTCAGCGGGAGCGCCGCCACGCTCCCAAGCGGCACACTGTAGCAGTGCGCCACCGGGCCAGCCCGTCAAGGAAACTTTTTATAAAAGATAAGGAAGGTCATTATATAATGATAAAGGGATCAATTCAACAAGAGGACATAAGAATTCTAAATATATATGCACCTAACACTGGAACACACAGATATATAAAACAAATATTATTAGGGGCCAGCCCACTTGGGAGAGTGCAGTGCTGATAACACCAAGGCCACAGGTTTGGATCCTATGTAGGGATGGCCAGTTGGCTCACTGGATGAACATGGTGCCTACAACACCAAGCCAAGGGTTGAGACCCCCTTACCGGTCATCATTATTAAAAACAAACAAACAACAACAAAAAAAACCAATGAATATTATTAGACCTAATAAGAGAGAGAGACTCCAGCACAATAATAGTTGGAGACTTTAACACCCCACTTTTAGCAAAGTATAGATCATTCAGACAGAAAATTAATCAAGAAACATTGGAGATAATCTCCATTCTAGAACAATTGGACATAACAGACATTTATAGAACATTCCATTCAACAGCTGCAAAATACACGTTCTTCTCAGCAGCACATGAAACATTCTTTAGAATAGAACACACATTATGTCAAAAACCAGGTCTAATTTTAAAAAATTAAAACCAAGTCTAACAAATTTTAAAAAATTAAAATCATATCCACTATCTTTTCTGACCACAATGGAATAAAACTAGAAATCAATAACAAAAGAGACATTGGAAACTGTACAATACATATAAAGTAAACAACATGCTCCTAAACAATGAACAGGTCAAAGAAGAAATTGAAAAGAAATTTTAAAAACTCCTGGAGTAAAATGAAAATAAAAACACAGCATACCAGGACCTATGGGATACAGCAAAAGCAGTTCTAAGAGTAAAGTTTATAGCAATAAATGCCTACATCAAAAAAGTAAAAAGACGACAAATAAACATGGGCTGGCTGGTTAGCTCAATTGGTTAGAGTGTGGTGCTGATAAAACCTAAGTTAAGGGTTCAGATCCCCATACTGGCCAGCTGCCCCTCCCCCTGCAAAAAAAAGAAAGACTTTAAATAAATAACCTAACATTACACCTCGAGGAACTAGAAAAACAAGAATAAATGAAATCCCAAATCAGTAGAAACAGAGAAATAACAAAGATTAGAGCAGAAATAAATGAATTAGAGATATAAAAATGATATAAAAGATTTATGAAATAAAGAGTTGGTTTCTTGAAAAGATGAACAAATCAATGAACCTTTAGCTAGACTAACAATAAAGAGAGAAGACTTAAATAAACAAAATAAGAAATGAAAAAGGAGACATTACAATTGATATCACAGAAGTACAAAGGATCATAAGAGAGTATTATGAACTATATGCTAACAAACTAAAAAATCCAAAAGAAATGGACAAATTCCTGGACACATACAACTGACCTAGGTTGAATCATGAAGAATTAGAAAACCTAAACAGACAAATAATGAATAATGGGATTGAAGCAGTAATAAAGACTCTCCCAACAAAGAAAATCCCAGCAGTAGACAGTTTCTCTGCTGAATTATACCAAATGTTTAAAGAACTAATACCAATTCTTCTCACACTCTTCCAAAAAATTAAAGAGGAGGGAATACTTTCAAATTCATTTTACAAGACTGTCATTACCCTCATACAAAAGTAGAAAAGGATACGATAAGAAATGAAAAGTACAGACCAATATCCCTAATGAACATAGATGCAAAAATCCTCAACAAAATACTAGCAAACCAAATCCAACAGATCACTCACCATGATCGAGTGGGATTCGTCCCAGGGATGCAAGGATGGTTAAACATAAGTAAATCAATAAATGTGATACACCATATCAGCAAAATGAAGGGAAAAAAACATATGATCATTTCAACAGACTAAGAAAAAGCTTTTGTTAAAATCCAACACTGCATCATGATAAAAGCTCAACAAATTAGGTATAAAAGGAATATACTTCAACATGATAAAGATCATATATGAAAAGTCCACAACTAATATCATACTAAATGGGAAAAAGTTGAAGGCTCTTCTTCTAAGATCTGAAACAAGACAAGGATGCCCACTTTCCCCACTGTTATTCGACATAGTACTGGAAATCCTAGCCAGCACAATAAGGCAAGAGAAAGCAAAAAAGGGCATCCAAATTGGAAAGGAAGAAGTCAGACTATCCCTATTTGCAGATGACATGATCCTACACGTAAAAAGCCCTAAGGACTCCATCAAAAAATTTGCTAGAACTAATAAATGTATTCAGTATAGTGGCAAGATACAAAATCAACACATAGAAAATCAATACGCCAATAACGAAACATCTGAAAAAGAAATCAAGAAAGTAATCCATTCAAAAAAGCTACCAAAAAAGGAAATACCTAAGAGTAAATTTAACCAAGGAGGTGAAAGCCCTCCACAATGAAAACTATAAAACATTGGTGAAAGAAATTGAAGAAGACACAAATAAATGGAAAGAGATCCTGTGTTCATGGATTGGAAGAATTAATATTATCAAAGTGTTCATATTACCCAAAGCAATCTTTAGAGTCAAAATACCCATGACTATCATCACAAAAATACAAAGAACAATCTTAAAATCTGTATGAACCACAAAAGACACTATATAGACAAAGCTATCTTGAACAAAAAAACAAAGCTGAAGGCATCTCACTACCTGACTTTGAAATATACTATAAAGCTATAGTAACAAAAACAGCATGAAATTGGCATAAAAACAGACAAATAAACCAATGGAACAGAATAGAGAGCCCAGAAATAAATCCATACATTTACAGCCAACTGATTTTTGACAAAAGTGCCAAGAATATACATTGGGGAAAGGACAGCCTCTTTCTAAATAAATGGTGCCAGGAAAACGGAATATCCACATGCAGAAGACTGAAACTAGACCGCTATCTCTCATCATAAAAAAAAAAAAAAAAAAAAAAAAAAAAAAAAAAAAAAAAAAAAAAAAAAAAAAAAAAAAAAAAAAAAAAAAAAAAAAAAAAAAAAAAAAAAAAAATCAACACAAAGTCATTTAGAGACCTAAATTTAAGACCTGAAACTATGAAACTACTAGAAGAAAACACAGGAGAAATGCTACATGAAATTGGACTGGGCAGCACTTTTTGGAACAAGACTACAAAGGCAAGGAAACCAAAGGGAAAATAGACAAATGGGACCAGATCAAAATAAAAAGCTTCTGCATAGCAAAGGCCACAATCAACAAAGTAGCGACAATCTGCAGAGTAGGAGAAAGTGTTTGCAAACTATGCATCTAGCAAGAGGCTAATATCCAGAAAATATAAGTAAATCAAACAACTCAACAGCAAAAACCAAATAACCCAATCAAAAAATCAGGGCAAAGGACCTGAACAGAGATATCTCAAAAGAAGACACACAGATGGACAACAGGCACATGAAAAAATGCTCAGCATCACTAATCATCAGGGAAATGCAAATTAAAACCACAATGAGATATTATCTCACTTAAGTTAGAATGGCTATTATCAAAAAGACAGAAAATAACAAGTGCTGACAATGATGCAAAGAAGAGGGAACTCTCATACGTTGCTGGCAGAAATGTAAATTGGTACAGCTGCTATGGAAAACAGTATGGAGGAGGTTCCTCAGAGAACTAAAAATAAAACTACCGTATTGAAAGGAAAAACCCGGCTGGAGCGCAAAATAAGACACACCAGGAGACAGGGACTCAACCAAAGTTTACTAGGCAGGCAAAATGAACAAGCGGGCTGCCCTCTCGGAAGTGGGTGCAGCAGCAGGGAGAGTGGGGTGGGCCTTTTATATCCAGTTAGGCTGAGCTGGACTGTTCCTATTGGCTAAGAAGGAAAGGGAGGGAAGTGAGCAGAGTTTAAGCTGAGCTGGGACTTTCTCATAGGCTAGCAAAATTGCACACATGGGAGGGTGACATGGCAGCTAGGGGATTTTTCTGGGTGGGGGTTTTCTGGGAAACTTTCTCAGGTGCCATTTTGTGTATCTCAGTCTTTAACACCATTTTGCTTTTCTGGCAGAGGCTATGTTAGCCAACATGTATGACATAGCAATTCCAAAGAAGTGAAATCAATATATTGAAAAGATACCTGCACTCCCGTGTTCATGGCAACACTATTCATGACAGGCAAGAGATGGAATCAACCTAAATGCCCATCAATGGATAAATGGATAAAAAACTGTGATATATATATATATATATACATAATGGAACTATTCAGCTATTAAAAAAATTATGAGATTCTGTCAATTTGCAGATGGAAATTGGATGGAACTGGAGACCATTATGTTAACTAAAGGAAGCCAGACACAGAAAGACAAATACCACACGATCTCACTCATATGTGGAATCTAAAACCAACAACAAAGAGGGATGCTTGTAGAATTACTTAGTAGAATGATGGTTACCAGAAGCATGGAATGGAAGGTGGGTGGGGGAGTGGGGAGGGGAAGAGGTGGATTAACAGGTACAAACTTACAGGTAGATAGGAAGAATAAGTTCTGGTATTCTACAGAATTGAGGCCACCAGAGGTGGGAAAGGGGGTTGGGGGTTAGTGAGAAATTGGTAAAGGGCGATAAAAAGTGATTAAATTGTGTAATGTTGAGTATACTAATTGTCCTGATTTGAGCATCACATGTCGCCCACAGGTATTGATATTCGACATGGTACTCCACAGATACGTACAATCAATTATCTTTCAATAATAACAAAAAGTTCTGGTGTTCTAGGCAGACTAGAGCTAATAATGTTATATTGTATATCTCTAAATAGCTAGAAAAAAGGACCTTAACCATAATCAGCACAAAGAAAACATAAATACTCAGGTGATGAATGTGTGATGTACCCTTGTACAATATATTTATAATATATGCATTGTACATCTGCATGTATTGAAAAAACACACTGTATCTCACAAATATGTACAATCAAAAATAAAAAAAGAGACAAAAAAGCAAAACAAAATAATAAGTGTTGGTTAGGATGTGGAGAAACTGGAACACTGTGCACTGTTGGTGGGAATGCAAAATGGTGCAGCTGCTATGACGTGTGGCAGTTCCTTCAAAAATTAAAAATAGGAATACTCTATGATTCATGAAACAACAAACTGTACCCCAAAATCATGTACAATGAAAAAAATTAAGAAATACTCTATGATCCAGCAATTCTACTTCTGGGTATATACCCAAAAGAACTGAAGGAAAGGAGCTGAACAGACATTTATATACCCATGCACAGGGCAGCATTATCCACAACAGACAAAAAGTGGAAGCAACCAAGTGGAAGTCCACCAAGAGATGAATGGACAGACAAAATGTAGTGTATACATTCATGGAATGTTATTCAGCCTTAAAAAGGAAGAAAATTCTGGGCCGGCCCGGTGGCGCACTGCTACAGTGCGCCGCTTGGGAGTGCGGAGGCGCTCCCGCCGAGGGTTCGGATCCCACATACAGACCAGTTCCCGCTCACTGGCTGAGCGAGGTGCGGGCGCGACACCGAGGGTTGCGATCCCGTTGCCGGTCCCGGTCCGGTGCGGGCGCGACACTGAGGGTTGCAATCCGTTGCCAGACATGAAAAAAGACAAAAAGGAAAAAAAAAAAAAGGAAGAAAATTCTGATACATGGTACAACACGGATAAAGCTTGAGGACACCGTGCTAAGGGAAGTAAGCCAATCACAAAAAGACACATATTATATGTTTCCACTTATATGAGTTACCTAAAGTAGTCAAATTCATAGAAATAGAAAGTAGAATGGTTGTTGCCAGAACCTGAAGGGGAAAGTAAAGTGGGGAGTTGTGGTTTAATGGGTGTAGTTTGAGTTTTGCAAGACAAAAATGTTCTGGAGAATGGTTGTACAATGTGAATATAATTAACAGTACTGAATCGTACACTTGAAAATGGTTAAGATGGTAAGTTATATGTGTATTTTACCACAATTTTTTTTTAAGTAGGACTCAAATCAAGGCATGAAAAAGAACCAGCTTTTGCTCTTATGCACAGATGTAAATAGAAGGGCTTATCCTTTATAAGAGCTGCCATGTGAGGCAGACATCACAGGGACGGCACAAGGAGGTCTCAGGGATGCCTGTGTGAAGCTGGAGTTCTATTACCATACTTCTCTGGTTCTGTGGCTCGTCTAGGAGCCACTTGTTTGGCCTACGTCCCTGTAGCACGTTGCATATTCTTATAGTACAGCCACAGGCCACTGAGAAGCTGGCTGCACCCACCAAAAGAGCCTACGGCACAAAGGGTACCTAGCATAACATAATTCCTTCCTCCTAACACTTTCTCTCCTTAGTCACTATTGTTCAAATATAGCAACTAAGTATTTACATTTTAGTATTTACAAAATACTTTAGCTAGAATATTCCAGGATGTTTAGAATTTTGTGTCACTTCTTAATTAACAACATTGTTTCTTCTTCATGTTTATAAGTTATTTATCATATTTTCACACTTCCCCAATTTATTTTACTTAAGTTTTTCAAAGAATTAGGTGGAAGGGATGAGAACTTAGAGTAAAATGAAGAAAGTGAAATCTTTCCATTGCAATTTATTTTTGCAGGACGTAGAGGCAAGTTAGGATGACTCTTCAACTCCACTAAGAACGGTGGGATGACCCGTCCCATTTTAGAGGACGTCCATAAGGAGTTTCAGAAAGCCAAACCCAGGTCCTAGCAAATGACAGACATTTAAAAATATTAAGAGAATTGGTTCCAGTTCACCTGAGTGAAAAAGATTATATCTAATCTACTTGAAGTAAATGAGATTCAAAAACTCAAAGGGCAAAAATCACTTAAATAGTAGGGTTTTGGGAGATTGGCACAGCCAAATTTTCCCAAGCATTCTGCTAGTGTTACTCTGTTTTTAAAAAAAGCAACCCCCCCCCCCACTGACAAATATAAAAGAGAAGTTGCTAAAGGTATGATCCTCATTACTTTGTAGTCATACCTTATAACCTACCACCTCTTCTATTTAAATAGATAGCTAACGTTGGGCCAGCCCGGTGGCACACTGCTACAGTGCGCCGCTTGGGAGCGCGGTGGCGCTCCCGCCGAGGGTTCGGATCCCACATACAGACCGGCCGCTCACTGGCTGAGCGAGGTGCAGGAGCAACACCGAGGGTTGCGATCCCGTTGCCAGTCCCGGTCCGGTGCGGGCGCGACACTGAGGGTTGCGATCCGTTTCCGGTCACGAAAAAAAACAAAAAGGAAAAAAATAAAAAATAAAAAAATAAATAAATAGATAGCTAACAAGGAAAAAAAAAAAAAATAGATAGCTAACGTGGGAAAAAGTTTGAAAAGCACCGTGATACTGAGAGATGCTGACAAGCAGAATACTGAGACAGAGGGGAAAAAGACCAAAACCATTCCCAAATATGCCAATTTAAGTGATCATGAAAACTCCAGATAGGATGACTTTTTTTTTTTTGGCTGATTCAAATTTTATGAGTTTAAAGTAAATTCTGTTATGTTTTTAGTAATTTTAGCTTCTCCCTTTATTTTGAAAAATAGCTTTATATTTTCCTCACTATAAAAATGTTGCAAAAAATGATACATAAAGAAAACTCTTAAAAAAAGAAATATTACTTGTAAACCCCAGGTTTAACCTCTGTAAATATAATCCAACATTAAAAATTCATAAAGTGTGGGTTTTGAGTTTCGTTTCTGTCCCTATCTTTGTTCGCCCCCTTGTGGCCATGATATGAGGAAGCCAAGAGCCAGGCAGCAAAAAACAAAAGGAGAGAAGTGAAAGGCCTGGACAATGAACAGATCACTTCTCACTTTAAAATTACTTATTTGCAATAATTAAGGTAAGTATGAAAATATATATAGATTTCTGCATGAAATCTATACAGGTCAGGGTCTTGGCAGGAAACAGATGGCATACTCGAAAGGTGTGACTGTAAATTATCCCTTCATTAAACTTTCGTTAAAGTATGGGCAGTGTTAAAGGAAGCCCAAAAGGGTGTCCTTTCAATACCTCCCATTGGCTAAACCCAGCTCAAAGCCAGAAGGGAAGGCAACTGAGTTTTTGCAGTCCTTAAAGGTCCAGCTTTCCAAGGCACAAATCAGGGTAAAGGGTAGAAAGCAGATCCAGCTGGGCAAACCGAGCAAGTCCAGCACAAAACCTTTCTGAAATAGTTCATTATATACTTTTATAAGGTATGAGTCTAAAGGCTACATTATATAATTCAGGGTTGAATATCTATGCAATTCTTGTGGCCTACCTGGAAAACAGCAGAGATGACAGAATTTCACACTACCTGAAAACATCACGCATGCTTTTCTCCTTCATCTAGTGACTGTAGAGGAATAAGCCTGCCATTTGAGGGGTTCTAAGCATTGGCTACTTTGGTATGAGTGACAATGAGATAAGAGAAGAAAGGAAGGCAGAAATGTGATACAGACAGCTCAGTTGCTGTTTGCTGCTGGTCCTCTTCCACCCTTAGTCCCACAGAAAAAGTAAACTTCCTAGCTCCTACCTGGGGTATTAGGACCAATAATGACTACCTATTAATCAAACTGAATATGTGTCTAAGATACCAGCAAAGAAGGGTCACAATAAATATATGAAAGAAAAGCAGAAAAATTGGAATGAAGCTATTTTTATTTCAGCATACTTGTAAATATTGTATCGTTTTAGAAAAGTAAAATTTTATTTCATAGTTTAGATAGTGGGTAATGATTGCCGGGGGCTTCAGTTGTAGCACATTATAATCTTCTTACTGTGGTTCCCAAAATGCTTACGCCTGCCCTGGTTGGGACTGAAACAAGGGCCTATTTCCAGGCTCAGCCCAACACATCCTGGAAAATGAACATAATGAGCAGAGCCCTGAATTTTAAAATTAGCATTTTGAGGCTTTTATCCTCAATGAAAAAAATTTTTGGCTGAACACATGGCTTTATTCCTCTTTAGATGCTCTCCATTAATCCTACAATACAACTTCAATTCAATTCACTGTACGGCAGAGAATGGACAAGAAGACAGGAGGGAAGCCTCCCCAGTGGGTGAGTCATTAAACATGAATGAAGGTCAAAGATGCTGTATTAGTTTGCTAAGGCTGCCAAAACAAAATACCACAGACTGGGTAGCTTAAATAACAGAGATTTATTTCTCACAGTTCTGTAGGCTGGAAGTCCAAGATGAAGGTGCCAGCAGGGTTGGTTTCTCCTGAGGCCTCTCTCCTTGGTTTGCAGATGGCCTTTCTTCTGTGCATGCACATCCTTGATGCCTCTTCTTCTTCTAAGAACACCAGTCCTATGAGATAAGGGTCCCACCCAGATGGCCCCATTTAAATTTAATTACCTTTTAAAGACCTTGTCTCCAAATATAGCCATATTGGGAGTTAGGGCTTCAACATAGGAGGGGGGACACAACTCAGTCCACAATAGTTGTACTCTCTCAAAGAGTACTTAAAAAACTTCTGGAATCAAAAAGGTCTTCAGGGCCGGCCCGTGGCTCACTCGGTAGAGTGCGGTGCTGATAACACCAAGGCCCCGGGTTCGGATCCCATATAGGGATGGCCGGTTTGCTCACTGGCTGAGCGTGGTGCTGACAACACCAAGCCAAGGGTTGAGATCCCCTTACCGGTCATCTTTTTTAAAA